>NW_028075471.1:17921199-18128699 GCF_014824575.4 Sturnira hondurensis
TTTCAAGCAAACTGGTGGCATTGGGCCTGTTATCTTTGGCAAACTTGTCTAAACTTTTCTATCTACTGGTAATATTTTATAGATCACTAGAGGGCACTGTGGTATTTAAGCCACTCTGACCTTTGTGAATACTGGGAAAGGTCTTGAACTCGGGAATAATGTCAGAAAGGTGACAGACTTTTTAAGGGGAAAAAAAAGTTTTTGGTAACACCCTATTTTTATTTTTCTAAAACAATTCAAAAATGCATAATATGGGGAAAAGTCAAAATCATAAAAATAGTAAACTCATTTTATAATGTTCAGAGTTGTCACTTGGGATGCGGACAAATTTCATTCCAGTGTTCAGATGTAAATTGAGGCAGGAATGCAATTTGCATACTCCCACATTGTAGCTGGCTAGTCCCTCTGCCTGTGCTCCAGTCTGCTGTACTAACCAGAGGTAATTTCAATGCAGAACATTCAGGCGTGCAAACTGAGAGCCGCAAATGGCTTTGAAACAATTTATGATATCCGGCCTCTTTCGACATGTATTAGCATATACCTGGTTTCTTTAACATTCACTTTGTTTTTCCAAAACCACAAACAGAGTTGCTGGAATTTCATGTGGAAGTGCTTAAGGGGCTGAAAGTTAACACCTTTGTGATCCTCGCAGCCTCACGGTGGCTGTTAAACAAAAGCCTCTTTGTCAAGGCTTTCTTGCAATGTTTTCTTAACATGTTCCAAGTAGTTTTAGGCAGGGAACTAAAGTAAACAAGATGTTACCATGATAAAAACACTTGTGAAAACATTACAGAAAGCACTTAGTAGTTTCTTTCACATAAAACTCCTTACAATTTTCAGGAGTAAAATTCCTAGGAAAAAATTTTTAAAGCACATTTCCAATGAAATGTCCTCTACTGTCTATGGCCCTCAGCCTTTTTGAAAGGGTCAAAGTTCCATCTCTGGGCATTTTTTTCAATGTTTCTCTCCAAGTCATCTATTAGAGTGCGTATAGCATTTGTTTTGGCTTCAATAAATATACATCTGATTAATATGCAAATAATTTTTTATTTTGTTTTGGATGGTGCTTTTTCCCAGGAGAAATAACCAAAAAATAGAAACAAATAGAAACCAACACACAAAACAAAGCACCACCCAAAATTTCTTTCAAATGGATACTAAATGAGGACACAAATTACACTTTTATTAGATGTGACCAGCTAAAAGAAAATCTAGGGGGAAAGGGAGTATTTTCTGCAAACATATTAACAGTACCTGGTATCTGTGAAACTACTGGGCCTGTGTCTGATTTTATATTCTAAGTTGGAAACAGGAAAATGTGGTCATGATTTAACCTTCAAATTCACTCTTTACATTGCCAAATATGAGTCCCTTTTTAAAAAGAAAAAGAATCATAAATCCGTGTTTTTACTGGTACAGATTGTGTGTTCAACCTGGTTTGAAAGATAAAAATGGATCTGAGTGGGCGAGAATGGGGCACACCAGGAGCTTCACCCATCTGCCCATCTGGATGGCACTGGGCTTGTTTTTGTTGTTCTGCTAGATCTAAGGATTCCAAGCAATGCGGGGCTGGAGGATTTCATTAAAGTTAGCAGGAGCACCTGCTGGTATCAGTTAGCTCTAACAAATACAGCAGTCACATGATAACTCATGGTTGATAGATTAAAAAAAATCAACACTAAAACTGCAACTTGTTTTGAGAAGAAACAGGGAAGTAAATGCCCACAATGGACTGGGTATGTGCTGATTCTGATAGAGCTGTCAGGAACAGACAACAGCATGCTGATCTGTAGGGTGTTTATCTTGGAAATCGAGGCCCCGTGGTACACCTCACGTTGGGATAATACTGCAGAATGGTCACGGAAAAGTGTCACATCTCTGGTTTTGATTTACCAACAGTAATGATATTTCTTTCTCAGGAGGGCCAAAAAATATGCCTCATCTTTAGGCCTGTGAGTCCCCCACCCCCTCCTTTCGTTAATTCCTCTCTCTGTTAACAGTGACATTTTATCGTCAGATGGGGTTTTTTACCCTGAATAACTGATCCTGGCTTCTCTAAAAGTTACATCGTAGTAGCCTGAACAACCGAAGATCAGAAAAAAAAAGTTACCACTTTCCCCTTTTATACTTTAAATACCAGGAGGAACCCTGGTCCATGAAGTGTAAAAATTGTGGCTGGTAAAAGAAGCAAAGGGCAAGTCATGCATGGATAGTCTCCTAAACAGGAATAAACTCTGTGATTTCGAACAAAAATAACACTGCATAGCAATGACCAAGGAACTACAAAAAGACTTCTCAAGTAAACATGTGATGACACCAAAAATTTTGCCCTAGGTCAGAGGTCAGTAATCTGGTCCAAGGGACACAGCTACCTCTGACATGTGGTCCTACGGATGCGTGTGCTACAATGGGGCAAGGATGAGCAGTTGTGGCAGAGACTACTGTATTTAGTGCCTGATCCTTTACAAAAAAAGTGTTCCATCCTCTGCCTTAAAACCACATTCAACTGTGAGAATTTTTACCAGAAATTTATGTATAAAAATGATTTAAAAGAGTCTTTTCTAAGACATCAATGCTGTGCATAGTCCCTACGTACAAGGTCAGAAATGCTTCGATAGCTTAAATGATCCCTCTGTTTAAAATATATTTAATTAGATAAATGAGAAGAAGAGTATTAATATTTTTAAAGAGTATCCCGTATGGGCTAGGCACTTTACGTGATGTACCTTTAAATTTTAACAGCCCTAAGAGGTCGGTTACTATTATTATCCCAAACTACAGGAGCTGCTACTGAAGCTCGGAGATGCTATGTAACCAGCACAGAAAACACACTCACACTAACAGTAAGTGGCTTCACTACCCAAACTGACCTTTTTTAAAGTTTTTTTTTTAGACTGAGCATCTTAAATAGAAAGTATAGAGTTAATAAAATGTACTGCTTCTAAGCAGATGGTATTGTGCAGTCGTTAAGAACAAGGGCTATAAAGCCAGAATGCCTGAGTCTGGACCATGACCCCACCCCTTACAAGCTGTCTGACTTACTGCCTCTGTGACAGTCTCCTCACCTGTGGGCTGAGAGTAGTTCTTTTATAGTATCACTACAAAGCGTCTGTGAGGATTAAATAACTTACATATGTAAAAGCACTTGGAATTGTGCCTGTTCTACACTTCAGGGTTATTTAATTAGGAACTCTGACTAGGGAAGTTTAAAATTAGGGGATTAGAATATAGGTGAAGAAAATGCATGGAACGACACCTAAATCCAGGACAGAGCAAGGCCACTTGTTGTGGGAGTGTCTTGGAGAGTACCAGCAGCACTGCTATCAATCTGCTTAAACCATAAGAAAACGCCTCCAGAGAGATGGATTATAGAAGCAAAGAAGAGTGTGTGTGCCCAGAAACGAGGTGCTTTCACAGTCTATGAATCTGACAATTTGAGAATAAATGCTTAAACCATTTCTTCCTAGTAACGATGACTCCATGATGACATCATTCAGAGAAGCCACATGCTTTTGTCAGATCCATAAGAATTTGGGTAGCTTTTTCTTTTTTATCTCTACTTGAGGACATTTTTAAATTGCTTTTGAAGACAGAGAAACATCACCTGGTTGCCTCCCACATGGGCCCAGACCAGATCAAATCTTCGACCTAAGTATGTGCCCTGACTGGGAATCAAACCCACAACCTTTAGGATGCAGGATGATGCAGCAACCAACTGAACCACACAGACCAGGGCAAAAGCTGGGTGCCTTTTTCAGTCCATTTCACTGAAAGGAAAAGTTGGCTTCACTAAAACCATTGTGCTTCACCTTTGGACTACATAGAGACACAGGGGATATGAATTTGTCAGAAGACTAATTTTTCACTACATTGGGCAAGATATCAAAAACCTGAAGACAACTCTGAATTTCCAAGAGCAAAACTCATGCTGTAGAAGAAACTCAAAATCCTAAATTTGCCACATATGGCCAATCAACATGTAACTCACGAAAACAGAACTAACTCTGAGTTCTAGAGGGTTTTTTTCTTATCTAGCATTTACTCTCCTTGCGCTGGTTTACAATACTCATATTTCAGTTTCGGGAACCAAATCTCTGGTCCCCACCCCCACATAGTCCACATGAGTGAATATCTCCATCTGCCCTGCATGTGGGCATGTGAGGCAATTCTGGCTTCACCACCGTGTGACTGGCTCAGAGAAGAACACATGACTCAGGCTGAGCAATGACAGTCTGCCCAGAAATTTTTCTGGAAAAGAGATGCACTCTGGGATTGATGAAATAGTGATCTATAAATGTTTTCTTCAGTCAGTTCAACTTGGAATGAGCTGAAGGCAACACAACAGATACCAGAGAAAACAGACAGAGGACCAAAACTCAAAAGACCCTGTGTATGGACCTGGATGTAGCCATGCTTGAATGCTACATACCACTGGACTTCCTAGTTACAAAAGCCAACTATCATTCAGAATCCACCCCCCCCCCGCCCACGTACACACTTCTTTTCTGGCTTAAGCTAATTTAAGTTGCAGCTCTATAGCTTGTAAACAAAACAAAAGTCTTCTGACAAATATACGTTAATAATAAGTATACTAGGGAGTAAGCTAAAGTTGCAGGTTGACAGTGAACATTCTAACTCCACTGAGCAAACATGAACTGAAAACATGCCATGTAATGTGTGAAACCATAATATTTGATAAGTGGTTTCCTGTACAAAAGCCAGACTCCTAGTATCCTTAGAAAATGGCCTTTTTAAAAATAGGAACCAAGTCTAGGTCTCATTTCTAGTGACATTTAGATTCTTTTCTTCTGTGCTAGATGTGGTTTGAAATTGTACTGTCTCCTTGTGGTGGTGTCCCTTCACGTATATATACATATATACACACATATGTGTCTGTGTGTATCACCTAATTGTCAACTCACATTATAAATGACCTATGATTTGTGGATTGGGGTGGAAACACTCTTGGCTGTTAACAAAATTTTGTAAATGAGTCAACTTGTAAAACTACCCTTTTTCCTGTGACTCTGAAATGGATACATGTCACTAAAAATATTGACACCAATTTTATAATTCTAAAGACTTTATAAAAATAGATCATATTCACAGATGTTTACCAGCCATTCTATAGATGAGTAAAAATTGCACCAAGAGAGAATTTAAAAGTGGTTTCTGCAGAGATCTTTTTCTCTTAATACCTAAATAGGAATTGGCCAATGATAAGGAAATAACAACACAGAGATTCTATAATGAGTGACTTATAACAGATCAAAGCACTAACCTGAATCAAAATAGTGGTAAAGGGCTATTGCTTAATTTAAAATAAAACATCACTGACCTCGATTGTTGATATTTAGAAAACAACTTGAGGCATGTCTTTTTAAAAAATTGTAAGTACTTACATTTTTAATGCTCTTAAAGTAAAATATTAAAGCTGTGAAGCTATGACATAGATTTACAGATTTTCATTCATCAATCAAAAAATGATATTCACCAAAAAATGCCTTGTAGGTAACACTAGCTGTATCTCTAAGAGTGGCTTTATTATAATATTTGTATCTGCAGCCATCAAGATAGATGTAGGGATTGTTCTAAGAACATCAAGACCACACAAAGCCAGACACCTGAACAGAAATTAGCCTGTTTCTGTTTCCTGCAGCTTGAATGAGACAGAAAAGCTAGGGGAAAAGAACCTCCAGCATTCCATTTGTAAACTGTTATGCACCAATGTACACAGGCTTACATTTGTGCATATATTTGGTTGTTGCATGATGTATCAGTATATTCAGTCTACATGTCAATGACAATGATATTATCAATATATTTATGAGATGCCAAGAATGCAGGGCAGGTAAGGGAAATATTAGGATGCAGCACAGAAGTACTTCACTTCAGCTAGACTAGATATACCTCTGCAAGTGTTTCAGACTTGAATGAGATACCCCAAGTTTTAGTCATACTTTAATTGCAGAAATTAAAGTTACTCCATTCTCCCCATAAGGACAAGAATCTGAATAAAAGTCAACAGCTATATTAGAAAGATAAGAATCAAGCTGTCAGCATTTCCTTAGCATCCATTTCTTATATTTACAATTATTTGTATGAAAACAAAGAAGAGGCCAGTAACTGACATCCATTTTATAAAAATAGAGTTAGGATGGTTTGTTTTATAGGGACATGAATAAAAGTGAAAACTAATTTACTACAATTTTAATATTGGGAGACTTTTTCTTTAATCGCTGTCATTCTGGGGGGGGGGGGGCGGGGGAAGGGGTAAACATAGGCTCTTACTAAATGTATCAAACTGCCCTGAAGAGTAGCCCTTTTGCTCTTGAAAGTGCAGCCCTCCCTGGAAGTTGTAACAATTCTCAAGACAGCAGTGCCAGACCTCCTGATACAGAGTCACCCTCAAAGCAGTGGGGTGGAACCCTCCAGCAAAAAGGCATCTTACGAGAAAAAGCATGAACATTGGGAAGTGCTGGCTATGTAAAAAGAAGAAAGCAACACAAAATGATTCTTACTTTAGAAATGATTGGAAATCTTCGCACACTGCTTCACAGCCTGGCCACTTGCATACACCATGTCCATAGAGAGGGTGGCTATGGGGGTGCTCCTCATGGGACAAACTGAAAGAAAACACACACAGGATAAGAGAAAGAGTTTGCTGCCAAGGACCATCCCACCACACACAAAACGCAGAGGAATCCACAATGGCCAAAAGTGAACAGGAACGAATCTGGGTTTCCCTTTCCCATGGATCTCACCAATTAGTTCTGCATTGTTATTTAAAAGCAAGAGTTAAATCCCCAAATGTGAACAGTCCAATGTTAGAAATGTACCACCATGTATTAAAAGCGTTTGAGAGGCTTTTTGTTACGTGAAAAGCTCTCACCTTGGACTGCTAAGGATTCAAGAAGACAGAACTTATCTTTTAATGTAAATAATGCAATGATAAAATCTGTACTTGTTTTTGAGATTCTCTTACTGTTTCCCACCCAGAATATTATACGTTTTTCTCTTCCTTTCCACCATGTGGTACTCGGGGAAGTGTATCTGCCCACTCGCCTATGAATCATATTCTCAAGTATTTTCTCCATTAGGTTACTACTGTATTCAGACTTCTTTCAGATAAATTATTTTTACAGTTGTTTCCATAACCTTAGATTCTATCAAATAAAAATATAAAACTAACCCTGAAAGTTCTGTTTAGTACACAAGTACATTCTCTTCAGGGAATGGGCTATTTTGCAATGATCTCTCCCTGACTTTGAACTCCAAGCATAGTGAATTATGACCACACACTTTCACACACAATCATGTGTGCACACATGAGTCTCGCATTTTATATTACCACTAGGATGTGTATTCACATATTTTATTGATTCACATTCAAAAAGCAGATATACACAGATGCCACCTGTCCCAAACTTATAATTAATCCACAGTGAGCATTAGGAGTAAACACACACATACAAAAATGTCACCTTATCAAAGATGAATAGGTCTCCCTATAGCTTTTAAATGACTTTACTGGAAATCTAATATAGTCTGAGTATAATGACATGCTATTTTGCCTTAAAATATAAAATAAATCTGGGAACAACAACAAAAAAACCTATCTAAAACTAACTTACAAAAGTACTTCCGCCCTGGCTGGTGTAGCTCAGTGGATTGAGCACAGGCCTGCGAACCACATGATCGCGGTTCAGTTCCCAGTCAGGGCACATGCCTGGGTTGCAGGCCAGTTCCCGGCAGGGGACTCACGAGAGGCAACCATACATTAATATTTCTCTCCCTGTCTCCTTCCCTTCCCCTCTAAAGATAAATAAATAAAATCTAAAAAAAAAATACTAAAGGATGCCCCTCATGAGAGGAAAGAATAACACAAGTAAACTAAGATAGATATAGTGAGCTTTATAAAGCTCAATGATTAAAGGATTTTCTAAGTAGTTAAAAGGGTGAAATTCGATCATAATGAAAGAAAGAATTACCACTATCCATGTTCATCTTCGTATTTTTTAATGAGTAAAACAGATATGACCATATAAGATGATGGATATTAATTAAACATTATGGTCATAATTTTATGATGAATGTAAGTAAATTATTGTACTGCCCAACTTACAATGCTATATTTCAACAAAACTAAATTTTACAAAATTACTGAGAATACCTAAAATTAAAGAATTCTTTAAATACTAGAAATCTCACTTATTCTGACAGAGGAAACCATTAAAAAATAATGCTATTACCAACAGCTCACAAAAGAAAGAAAAATCTAAGCAAAATAACTATTTTCTTTATCAACTTTATTAAGAATATAAAGTATTTTCATAATGTTAATAGTTAATGTTTGTTTACTGTAGAAAACTTAGAAATGTTGAAAATTTAAAAAACTGCACTCAAACACAAACATATACATTATTAACAGATTAAAGCATGAAGATTTATAACATTCTTTTATAGTCCACATAATTGTGTAAATAATATCTCATGTTATCAACCAATATTCAAGGGTCTTATTTATTGACCTGTGATACCTTATCACGCACCACATTAAATCTAGTTACATATCAAAATTTATCTAACCATTCCTCTACTTTGGACATTGAGATTCCTTTCATGTTTTTTAAATTTATGAATAATGTTAGAAATAAAATTTACCCGGCAAAATACCTCACATTCAGACAAATGTGATTGCCCAGTTAATGAGCACTAAGTTTTGAAATTTACTACGACTATTTTATCAAGCTGCTTTTAAGAAATGCGACATGCCAAGTACATTTTTAGTCATTATACTTCTTTTTACGTGGTTCTTCAGGCTGGAAACCTGATTTCTGGTCACGATGGAGGTATAGGTAGACATGCTTCTCCTCCTTGCACAACCGTAGGGAGGGTCACAACTAACCTCCAAACGAGAAACACCCAGAACTGCTGAAAAATCGAACTGTATGGAAGTCTGACAACCATGGGATTAAAGAAGCCATATTCATGCAGATGAGTAGGAGGGGCAGAAACAGGGGGCCACAGCAGAGAGGACACACAGTGTGAGGGCAGTGAGGTGGCGGCAGCTGGCAGAATGGGCACCCCCATATTCACATGTGGTGGATAAAAATCAGGAGGGATACTGGGGGAGTGAGCCATCCCAGCCCCAGGTCAGACCTGCAGCCCAGGGTTCTAGTACTGAGAAAACAAAGCCTCAATTTCTGGCTGCAAAAACCAGAGGGGGTTGGGCCAGCAGAAGAAACTGCCAGTATCTCAGGAGAATCCATTTAAAGGGCCTGTAGTCCTAGAAAATACACAAAACCACCCACTCTGGGAACTACCACCAGGGCAACAGCTAGAGGGGCACCAGTCACACATGGGAAGTGGGTGAAGTGACTGGAAATGGGGCAAGGGCTGAACAAGCCTTCATTAGCCAGGCAGCGGCACTGTCCCCTCTCTGACCCCTCCCTCACACAAAGAGCTCCAAAGCAGTGGAGTGGGTTGCCCTTACCTGGTGATTTACCATGGCTCCGCCCCATTCAATATAACACGTGCACCAAGACAGAGAGTCAAAGTGGCTCTACCTAATAATACACAGAAACAAACACAGGGAGTCTACCAGCTTTAGGACACAAAGAAATATGGCTCAAATGAAAGTACAGAACAAAACTGCAGAAAAAGAACTCAATAAAACAGAGATAGCCAACCTATCAGATGCAGAGTTCAAAGCACTGGTGATAAGGATGCTCAGAGAACTCACTGAGTACGACAAAAGCAGAAGAGAAGAAATGAAGGCTATGCTAAGTGAAATAAAAAAAAAACATAGGGAACCAACAGTGAAGGGAAGGAATCTGGGGTTCAAGTCAACGATTTGAAACGAGGAAGAAATAAATAGTCAGCTAGGAGAGAATGAAGAAACAATTTTTTAAAAAAGTGAGGAGAGAGTAAGAACACTCTGGGACAGCTGCAAAAGTGCCAAGCTCTGAATCATAGGGCTGCCAGAAGGAGAAGAGGAAGAGCAAGAAATTGAAAACTTATTTGAAAAAATAATGAAAGTAAACTTCCCTAATTTAGTGAAGGAAACAGGCCTACAATTCCAGGAAGCACAGAGTCTCAAATAAGTTGGACCCAAAGAGGACCACATCAAGACACATCATAATTAAAATGGCAAAGATTAAAGATAAAGAGACAATCTTAAAAGCAGCAAGAAAAGCAGAACATTACCTACAAAGAGTTCCCATAATACAATCAGCTGATTTCTCAAAAAATACTTTGCAGGCAAGGAGGGGCTGGCAAGAAGTATTCCAAGTCATGAGAGGCAAGGACTTACATCCAAGATTACTCTATCCAGCAAAGCTCTCATTTAGAATGGAAGGGCAGATAAAGTGCTTCCCAGACAAGGTAAAGCTAGAGGAGCTCATCATCTCCAAGCCCTTATTATATGAAATGTTAAAGGGACTTATGTAAGACAAAGATCTAAATTATGAATAGTAAAATGACAATATACTCACAACTATCAACAACTGAATCAAAAAAGAAAAACAAAACCAAACACGAACTAAGCAAACAGCTAGAATAGGAACAGAATCACAGAAATGGACATCATACGGAGGGTTATCAGCAGGGAGGGAGAAGGGGAATAATGGGGGGAAAAGGTGCAGGGATTAAGAAGCATAATTGGTAGGTACAAAATAGACAGGGGGGATGTTAAGAAAAGCATAGGAAATGGAAAAGCCAAAGATCTTGGCTTTGGAAAAATTTGGACAACTGTAATAACATAATAAAATAGATTTAAAAAATTAAAAATTAAAATATTGGGAACTTGAAACCTTAATTAGTAACAATATAAAATTATTGTTTCTCAAAAACACTATGGATTTAGTTTCAGTTGACCACAATAAAACAAATATTGCAATAAAGTGAGTCACAAAATTATTTTGGTTTCCCAGTGCATAAAAAAGTTATGTTTACACTATTCTATTCTGTAGTCTATTAAGTAGACAATAGCATTATGTCTAAAAAAGAATGTATCTTAATTAAAAATACTTTCACGATAAAACATGCTAACCATTATCTGATACTTTAAGGGTTCATAATCTATTGTGGCGGAGTTGCCACAAACCATCATTAAAAAAAAAACAACACAGCCCTGGCTGGGGTGGCTCAGTGGATTGAGCACCGGACTGCAAAGCAGAGGGTCGCTAGTTTGATTCCCAGTCAGGGCACATGCCTGGGTTGCAGGCCAGGTTCCCCAGTGTGGGGAGTGCAAGAGGCAACCACACATTGATGTTTCTCTCTCTCTACTCTCTCCCTTCCCCTCTGCCTAAAAATAAATAAATAAATAAATAAAAACCAAACAAAAAAACAGTATCTATGAGGCACAGTAAAATGAGGCATGCCTGCAGTTAAAACATGTGATGGTTATTCTACTGTGCTTTCTGGGTTAAGCCAAGAGTTTTCTGAAAATAATAGAACTAAAGGAAATAATATGCATTCACTACAGAAATTTATGACTACAAAAAATGTGCATGGCTTAATGTTATTTTTGCCACTCTCCACTTGCCCCCTTATTTTTTGGTTAACATATTTGTGAAGGCTCCATGACCTGAATAAAATCTACTCTAAGAATTTATTTCAAGTTCAACTTGGTAAGTAAGGACGGATGACAACTGACTGTGGACAACCCGTGACACCTTAGGTGTAGAGAAAGTCAACTCCTCACACAGTCACACAGAAGGCCTCTTGAAATCTGCTTCTACACTAAAACCATACTTATTATAAACAGATTATGTCATTTTTTTACGTTCACATAATAGGAGTAGGCTACTGATCCAAGTCCAGCAGTGTTACCCCAGCCAAGATAGCACTGCTAACATTTCGTTACATTATTGCCCTGAATTTTCTTCTAATGCATTACAAGTTTACAAAAATGGAAACATATACTCACACTTTTCACTTTTAATATATAACTGGATACTTTTAAATATACAATTGTCTGAAATAAAGTGTTTGGCTTTGGAAACAAAAGGAATACACTGCCAATGGTGTTTTTACACAGTTCTGAAAATGCATGTAAAACACTGAAATAATTGTTGCTTCTGGGGATGATACTGGAAGTTGAAGTAGGGGTGGTGGGAAAACTGAATTTTCACCCTATCACTTTTTGTTTCTTTTGAGGTTTGTATTTTGCAACTTGTAGGACTTTCTTTGCTGTACAATTGTAACTTTTCATAAATACAAACACCCACATATATATGCACACTCAAGAAAAGTCAAGTGCTCTGCGGGTGTCGGTTTTCAGAGTGCTGTTTGCTGACAGCAGCTTGCTGTGACTGCATGTGTGGCTAGGGTCACCTCTGGCATCCTTGTTGTCATTCTATATGAAGCAATGTCACACCCCACCAGCTGGACCTCTGAATGGCAGCTTTTTGGTGTCATCAAAAGAGTAGGACTAACATTGATATTCAGACTACCTTTGGGGACTTCCCCAAAGGGACAAAGAGGGAAATTTAAAAACAAGGGAAAGAATGGCTTTCCCTGGAATTAACCAGGACTATATTTATAGAATGAAACATGGTGGGAAAATGATAATATAAGCATGCGATGGTCAAATAAAGTCTGTGAGTCTAATCACCTAAACAAATTGTTCAAGGATATCTCTTCAATGTGAGGAAGTATGCTGCCCAGGTCAGTGACAAATAGAGATGTATCGGGTTTGCCAAAAAGTTCTTTACTTTTTTATATAAAATAAAAGACACGTTTTTTATTTTCACCAGCTTTTTTGATTTGAATATTCTGAGTATGTCTGCTGTCTCCTGCTACTGGTTTTTAGTGGGTAGAGGCCGAGGTGCTGCTATACATCCTCCAGTGCAGAGGAGAGCCCCACAGCAAAGAATTATTTGGCCAAAGTGTCAATAGTAGCAATAAACTTAGCAAACCACTTTTGACACGTTCAATCAGTCACAGTACCTTCTCTATACACTGCACAAATCTTTTGTGTGTGTGTGTATGCATTTCATTTGTTTTTACCTTTCTTGAAAAAAAAAAGCATAATGAGCCAACTATGTTGTGTATTTTCTTTCATCTTCAATATTAAAATGGCTGTACAAAAATTCACCGATTTTGTTAACTTTTTCTTCAATGCCCGCTGATATGACAGTTGTCATGATACATTCTAACAAAATTGTTCTGAATGAACTTGGAGACAACTAAGCACTACTGGAGGCATCGCACAGAAAAAAACCATAATAAACTTTCTGGCCAACCCAACAGTTGGTTTTGAAGGTATTGAAACATATTTGCCCCAAAATTAAACTTTTAAAAATTTAGAGTCAATTGTTTACTAAAGTGTTTCTTACTATAAACTGCCAGGTTGAAAATTCCTAGGGGCAGGGATCGTGTGTAATTCATCTCTACATACTCAGCTTCTCCCACAAAACACAGGATCCGTAAATGTTAGATGGATTCATGAATGAACAGACAACAATAATTACATTATTCTACCTAATTTCTATACTCTGAATTATATATCCAATGTTTTTTTAATTTTTGAAGATAGACACCTTTATTGTTGTTATTGTTCTGTAGGTGATGACCAGAATGATGCCAACACATCTGAAAAAACAGCATTCTGAAACTTGCTATCAATTTTATTCTGAATATACAAAATACAAATAGTATGCAATCAAGAAAAACTAGCTGATTTATATCTCAAAAACTCCTTGATATGTTAAATATATTTTTTACAAAATAGTGATGACATTTCAGAAGGAACCAATGTACCATGAAAAATAAAATTATACATAAAAATGTAATAACAATTCCTAACATTACATAATATTAAGTACAGTATATATTCAGTATGGTGCAATGTCATTTTCAATGACATTTATTTAAGAAATTTTTCTATGTATATCAAAGTATATCAGACAGAGACTTAACTTCAATGCTGACTTTAGCCTTTAAGATTTTATATAATGATGATGATTCTTTAATGGTGTCTGTTCACTATTGCCTTCTAAAGTTAACAAATTAACCAAACTCGAAACTTGAATCATTAATTCACCTGCTAAAACTAAGAACAACTTCTCACATTCAGTCTGTAGTCTTTAGTGGTCCTTACACTGTTAGTCCTGACAACCAAGAGAATAATCTTTGAAGGAGATAAAAAGAGTAGACACCTCACTATATCCCAAGATATTTCCTGCTAATTCAAATGCCACTACCCTCACTCCTGAAGGCACACAGCTTCTCCTATGCCCGAGTCTGTCTTCTAAGTCTCTTCTAATTATTTGTTTTTTCTTTTATCTTCCTCTCTAACTTTTATTCATCCATAACAAAAGGCTACATCTGTTCCCATTAGGATTTAAAGCTTCCCTCCTACAAAACCCCAAGAAAAAAAATAACCCAAATTATAAATGGTATTTTATTTCACTGGCATATTATTTGATAAATTAAGTTACAGAAGACTGCTGGTCATGCTCCAATTACTAAAAATTGTGGGCTTTTTCATTTTTAAGTTTCACTGAGATAATTCATGCACAATACGATTCACTCATTTAGAGTGTATAATTCAGCAGTTTGGACTGTATTCACCGAGTTGTGTACCCATCACCACAGTCTAACTTTAGAACATTCTTATCAAACCAAAAAGAAATCCTGTGCCCACTAGCAGTCATTTCTCATTTCTTCCCCACCCCTACCAACCTCGGATCTACTCTGTGTTTCTAAAGATTCTGGACATTTCATTTAACTTGATTCATACAATATGTGGTCATTTGTGTCTGGCTTCTTTTTCTTAGCATAATAGTATGCAGGTTTATTGACACTGTGTAGCAAGTGTCTGTACTTCGTTTCTTTTTTATGGCTGTATACTATTCCACTGTATCCATATGCAGTAATATGTTCTGTTCAACCATTCATCTCAGCTAACGAACATTTGGGTTGTTTTCACATTTTGGCTATTGTGACTAGTGCCAATATGAAAATGCACATCAATGTACTTGTCTGAGTTTGTTTTCAAATTTTCTAGCTATATACCTAGGAGCAGAATTGTGAGTCATGTGGTAATGCAACGGTTATCATTTTAAGGAATTGTCAGACTCTTTTCCAAAACAGCTATACTACCTTACATTCTTATCAGCATTAGCCAAGGGTCCAATTTTTCTACATCTTTGCCAACACTTGCTGTTGCATTGCTATTATAGTCATCCCAGTGGATATAAAGGGGCACTTTTTTTGTACTTTTAATTTGTATTTCTTTAGTGATTAATGATGTAAACACCTTTTTGCAGACTTCTTGACCATCTGTCTATCTTCTCTAGAGAAATGTTTATTCAGTCCTTTGCGCATTTTAAATATTGGGTAATTTGTCTTTTTGTTGTTGAGCTGCAAAAGTTTTCTTTTTCTTTTCTTTTTTTAAAGCAATAGATTTAAAAAGATGCCCTGGCTGGTTTGCTCAGTTGGTTAGAGCATTGTTTCAGTACAGCGAAGTTGCAGGTTTAATCTGTGGTCAGGACACAGATGAGAGTCAACCAATGAATGCATAAATAGGTGGAACAGCAAATATTTATGTTACTATCTAATATTAATTAAAAAATAATAAAAACCATATTCTGCATGCAAGTCCCTTATCAGATACATTAGTTGCAAATATTTACTTCCATTTTGTGGACTGTCTTTTCCATTCCTTGATGGTGTGTTTCGAAGCACAAAAGTTTTAAATTTTGATGAGGTTCAATTTATTAATTTTTTTCCTATCGTTCCTTATGCTTTTTTGATGTCACATCTAAGAAACCACTGACTAATCCAAAGTAATAAAGATTTAATCCTATGTTTTCTTCTAACAGCTCTAGCTCACATTTAGGTTTATGGGCCTATTTTTAAGATTTTATTTATTTATCTTTAGAGGGGAAGGGAAGGAGAGAGGGAGAGAAATATCAATGTATGGTTGCCTCTGGTGTGTCCCCTGCTGGGAACTGGCCTGCAACCCAGGCATGTGCCCTGACTGGGAATCGAACCGCGATCGTGTGGTTCGCAGGCCCATGCTCAATCCACTGAGCTACACCAGCCAGGGCCAGAGCTGTTTAATAAAAGTATAATTCTATTCCAAATAAATCATCTTGCCACCTTTGTAAAAAACCAACTAAACATAAATGTAAGGTTTGTAGTATTTTTGTATTTCACTTTTGCTAGACTTATTTTCCCTAATATACTGCTGATGTTCTCACAAGAACTTATACTTACATTATAACTTCTGAAGTTACATCAAATTATAAAATAACTTTCAAAGTTTGGGGGGAACAGATATATATATTTAATAAAAATAAAACCTCAGCAACTAAACTTTTTGAAGGAGGAGTGCCTGGGGCCCTGTTTCCAGATCCTGCCGAGTCCTGATGTGCTGACGCATCTTCCGTAACTGCGCTTTGCGGATCTCTGAACTTTGCACATACAGGGGTGTGGCTCAGCCTTTCACTGAACACCAGCACTGTTTCTGTAAGGGAGTTCAGTGCATGAAGACCTCACATCTCACTGACAGCTGTGCCAATAACCAGAAATTTTTCAAGTCATCTAACTGCCCTGCCCTCCATTTCTACATTTGACAACTGAAGGGAATCCCACAAGATGCTCCTTCAAGTGGTAAAACTTCTACCAAGAATATGCAGATGGATAGGGAAGGGGTGCAAGTGACATTTCCTGTTACTGACAACAGGAATAAGGAGGAGGTGCTTAATGAATACTGTTTAAAAAGAATGAATGAGGTCTCTATCTTCCAGTAGGGGTAACGATCCTTATCACTCACTGCTGTGGAGCAGTAGGCTACTTCCTTTTAAACCATTCCTCATATTCTGCAAATATACACACCAGAAAGCACAACGAATCCAGCAACCAGTGTCACCTCTTCTGAATCAGGGGCAGTTGTGCTTCCTTCCCTCTCTCACCCACTGTTTGGCCTTTCCTCTAGCCAGACAACAAAAGTGGAATGAATGGTGACCCTGAGACAGGCTGCCCGGGTATTAATGATGAAGACCATTTCACCAACATTCTACCTCTGTGCCTCTCTGTGCTTTCCAACTTTCCTGTCTCATATCCATGAGCACGTGCTTCCTTATGCCCATCCCACGACACGGTCAGCCACAGATCTTCCTCTCTCAGACCCACCACGGCCTAGGACTTAGGCCACTTGGCAAGAGTCTTCCCAACCAAACATGAAAGTTGTCCAGATACCTCAGGTTTCCAGGTTTCTCTTGGTACACAGTGTCAGGACTGTCTAGTAATAAAAATGTGATCATCATAGTGTCAATGAAAAACACTGCTATTTTAAAACTTTTCCTTTTATTTGCTAAATTCTTTAACAACTTACACTGAAACAGTCCCACTTTCTCTCTTCGCTTTTTACTTACCACATTTCCCTGCCTTCTGCCTTGCTATCATATCCTACTTTCAATTACATTTTAAGTATCTTACCAGGGATTTCTTAGGTTTGTACATGACAGTATGAATTTGATTTCTCATGATGAAGTGATATCTGAAAAAATAATCCTACTTCAGATTTTTTATACTAAATTTTCAAGAACTAACTGATAACAATAGGTCAACCTAAATGAAGCCAAACCAGGAGAGTTGGCTTTGGATCTGGCTATCAGTTGCCCCCATAAAGATCAAGGTAGGTTCACAACAGCAAGAGTGATCACTTAAATACCTAGCATGATTTTCCCCTCTAGAGTTCACTCTTATGCTCCCTTTCACACGATTGCCTATCTCCTCCAGATCAGCTGCAAGTCAAATTCCAGTGTCTTGCAGAAAACTAAAGTAGCTCGAGTGTCTTCGTGTGTTGTGCTGTAGCTCCAGGGGCACAGGGTACTCTCGTGCCTGCCTTCCAAAGCACAAGTGAGATGTGGGGACAGCAAATGGTGATAAAGCACTGCACGGTATACCTGGTGGCTTTGTAAACGTGACCTTTCTCCTTGGACTTTCCCTGAAAACACTTGGAGAAGCACATGGCTTCTTATTTCGCACTGAAGAGTCAGAAGACGACTCAGGTAGCTCATTTCTCACATACTGTCTTAGGTTTTACTTTTCACCCATTACAGAAATATGCTAGCCTATGTGTTTATTTATCAGTTTCCCTGGAGTAAGTTGGCAAGTGGTCTTATAATCTTAACACAAGGAGAGGGGTGTTTTATCCAAGCCCATTAAAGGGCCTGGCGCCGAGCGACTGAGATTGAGGGTCCCCCCGCCCCTGCCGCAGCAGAACACGTCCACACGCTTCTCTAGCTTTCACTCTCACGCAGTGAGTCCTTGACTCTCCTTCCCCAGAACACTCATCTTCTCATTTTTCTGCTACTTTTGAAATCATGTTTAATTAAAGGATTTCACACTCCCTTGTGATATGATATATTCATGAGTAAAACTTATGATTGGAGTCACTATGAATTAGTCTATTAAGTGTGAGATTTGTGCTTTTAAACAATGATAGAAATTATTCTTATATTATCTGCTCTCAAAATTGTGCCTTGAGATGTGAGGGCTACCTTAACTAACTTTACATATGAAATAAAAGCTATTAACCCATCTATGTTCAGGGTCTTCCCTCCCCCCACCCTCAAATTACAAGTTAACCTGAGAGAAATAAAGGGTCATCTTTCTGCAATGTCCTCAGGGCTCGGCCCATTAAAGTGCTGTGTTGGGTGAATTTGAGTGCTATATAAATATCCTCACTTTTGTGGTATCAGATTCATGCTCCTGTTTACTGAGAAAAAATTCAACTACATCATCAGAATTGTGATTTCTCAGTGGTAATCTTTTCTGAAACCTATTGAAGTTAGTCAATTCTCAGAAAAAAATATTAAATGAAAAGTAGTAATATGCACATGCAGATATGGCAAAAACTAAACATGGCAGGAGAATGACTCAAAAAATGCTGACTGGGCCTAAGGTTCAAAATCGTGTCTAAGGACAAGGACACACCTCCTTCCTTTTCCCACTGCTATTCTGAGAGCATTGCTTCTCAAATTTTCTCATGGATACAAATCACCTGGAGATCTTTTTACCATGCAGATTCTGATTCAGTAGTTCTGGGGTGGGGCCCCAAACTGTGCAAATCCCACACACTCCTGGGTGATGCTGACAGTGTGGGGTGATGGCCCACAACTTGAGCACTACCATCTGGAGAGTTCCTTCCCTCTCTGTATCTATCCTAAAAGTGATTGCACTTAAAGAAGCACTCATGGAACCTCCTCTCTACTCACTGTGGGTTGAAGAGCAAGCAGGAGAAGGAGAAACAGGGAAAGGGGTGGTTACTGAGCAACTTAACCAAAAGTAGCTACAAACTCATAACAGTTATTTATGAGTGATTTATGAATTAAATGCAAGGCTGCTTTAAATATCTATATATCTATATGTGCAGAGAGATATATAGATATATATATACACACATACACACACACAACAAACTGGTAAGACTGAAGGAAGTTAGCTCAGAGAAAAGGTCATTTCCTGTTTCTGCTAAACAAACACCCATTTCACATTATCAAAAATCTGTTGAGTGACATTCATCAGGAATATCCTGGCCTATGCTGTTGAATCAGTAGGTCTGACAACTCAAACTCCATAGTTCCCAAACTCTAGGTGTGCCCTACATACCATCTGATCTTGGGTGGTATGCCTGCACTTGGAAGTAGAGAATATATGTGAATAAGAAGGGTCTTGAATTAACTTTTCAGGAAGATAATGCCACAAAATACCAGGTGAACAAAAGGATTTTCAAAGACTGGCAGGTTTATTTAAACTGGTCTTGGACAAAAATATATTTAGTATCTCTAATCTCTGAGTTCACAAATACCACTTCTAAGGATAATGTTTATTTCGGTTAAATTAAAAAGAAGCCAATTTTAAGAAAATAATATAAATACTAATGTAAGAAGATAATGGCAACTTCATAGTGATGGGACAAATTCAAATTACTAAAGTTTGGAAAACCAAAACTCAGCACTCATGAAGTGCTGACTTTATGACTTTACTTCCTGGGTCAACACTGACACAGAGGCAAGTTCCTGCACAGCGTTCCCACTGGAATTTTCCATGGAAAGAACCTCAGGGTCATCTGCTGCTTAGGGGACAAAGAACCACAAAGGGCACAATAGCACAATATAGCACATCCGATCCTTTTAAGACTGGTATCATTCAAGATCTGTAAGCTTTTCACCTGTAGGCTGTAGCTGTGGCTAGTAATTGGCTGCTTTACCAACTGTAGGAGCCTGAGGTCACACCATGATAGGCGTCAACTTTGGCAAGTTGTTTTCTCCACCACCCCCATCACCAATCTGCTCCCCTCTCCCTTTTCAGCTACTCTGGGCCAAAACATGCATCTTGATTTCCAGGCTCCTGCAGGATGGGCGTGTGGCCGCACAGTGGAGTGGGGAAAGAGGGCTGAGTTTCTGAGGCCGTTTGGTGCATTCCAGTCTATCACAAACACAGAGCAGGTGATGATAAAGGCAGAATGCCTGTGTTTGCAGGGTGCTGAGTGAAGGAATAAATAAAGGAAAAGACCAAGAAGAGGCAGAGGTCCAGCTTTTATTTCTGACACCAGTAATGTTTATCCTGAGTTTGAGTTTACCACTGATAGCATTAACACTGGGATCTTGTTAAGAAAACAGAATGCTTTCCAAAGAGTGGCTGTGAGCAACTGTGTCAATACAGAAAAGGGACCACTAATCCAGAAATTATTGACACCATTAGGCAGGCTCTTGTTATGTGTTTGCATTGGTGAGTCAAAGGTCTGTGTGGAACCTTGCCCATATGTTACAGGAACCAACAATACCCAGAAAACCAAAGAGCATAAATCTAAGTTCCAGTACTAATTCTTCTTATTGAAGGCATCCCCCCAGTACTCTACGGGTGTCAGCACAATAATACTCTACACTCAGAAGAGTCACGTAACCATAGGGTGAGAGTCAGAT
Source organism: Sturnira hondurensis (assembly GCF_014824575.4). Classification (NCBI taxonomy): domain Eukaryota; kingdom Metazoa; phylum Chordata; class Mammalia; order Chiroptera; family Phyllostomidae; genus Sturnira; species Sturnira hondurensis. The sequence goes on from NW_028075471.1 coordinate 17,942,148, forward strand.
GAGAAAGCAGATTAAAGAACAAATAAGCTGACAATACAAATTGGCTTAAAAACACCACAGACATGCATTTGTTTCCTTCCTGTGACTCCACTGGATTAAATTCTTCTCTTTTTTTTTTGTTGTTCAGCTGGTTTAAATAAACACCTAATTTGTGAAAAACATGGCTTTGGGTTTCTGGAACAGGGTCTCTACACTGGGATTCATAAAAAGATTCACGGGTGGCTGGTCAGGAGAATATTAACATTTATTTAGTAAGGCAATATTAGAACTTTATATGAATATACATGTGTGCATGTGTACATAGTTCTTCCCCGCCCCAGGCCTCTAATTTCTATAATACAGGTAAAATATTAGACATATATAATTAATTAAAAGTACACTTAGATGGTATGAATTTTCAAAAATTTTAATAACCGTGGGGTGAATGAATAATCAAATACCTTTGGAGGCCATGGGCATAGACTGTGACCAAATTTTCCTCCTCTCTGAAAAGAGCTTTGCCCAATTCTCCAGTTGTGGGGAGAGAAGGAAAGCGAACTGCCGGCTGGTACATAAAATGTAATAACTGATCTTGTCCTCAGAGTATCAGTAGGAGCTCAACTGTTACAAGGGACAGAACAAAAACAGGCAGATGACTGAAGTATAAAAAGCGTTTCCAACCATTCAAGAGGTTAGAAAGACAAAACCAGAGTTGCTATAAATGATTTAAAGGCCAATGTTAAGAATTTTTAAAGAAATTTTATTCCATAAAACATGTTTTTAATGAATCATAGTCTTGTCACCTTTTCTCTTTGAAGTAATGGATTTTGGCACTGGGAATACTAACAGTAAGTAACAGTCATCCAGGTCGCTTCTGTCACTCCGAATGATGGAAAAGGAAGAACACCACAGTGGTCGTATAGCAGTTGGGAGGACCTAGGACAATCTCCAAGTATGGAATGAAACTTGTCAGAGATGCAAATTCTAAGGCCCCACCCCGACTTACTGAGTTAGAAACCATGGAGCTGGGGTTCAGCAATTTGTAGCTGAGCCACGCTTCCAAACAATTCTGATGCAAGCTAAAGGTTGAGAAATAACTCTTAGCAGAAACCCAAACTCTGTCTCTTGTTTGGAGCATCAGTATCGACAAAGGCTATCCAGGCCCTCCTACAGCATCAGTGGCCAAAGGGTAGCATGTACTCTTAATAGGTTCTTGATCATTAATATATCTCATTCATGCTCCTTCTTCTGAATATTTTGTCTAGTCTCTGCAGTGAAATGTAGCACCTACTGCCTATGGGCTGGCAGCCCGAGATGATCAGGACGCATCAGTCAACAAGAGACATGCAACCTTTCCTTCATGGAGCTCATTGTGTTAAAAAATCTCACCTGATGTAGCTGTGGGGGTGGAAAAACATACACTACAATATTCCTCTAGTGCTCATTTAAAACAAATTATAGACTGTCATGTTTTGTATATACTACTGTTGCTGAATTTATTACCTTGTGTTGCAAGAGTCAGTTCCTATGTTTGTGTCTCTGATTAGACTGTGAGCCCCTAAAGGGGAAGAACTATGTTGTAATCATCTTTTAATTCCCAGAACCTATACAGTTAGTATACAATAAAGGCTCAAAAAATGTGGTCTGAAAGAATAAATGACGTTAACAATAATTGTTAATATTTATTGAGCAACTACTATGTGCCAGAGACTAATGTGAATAAGTAATGTGTACTAACTCATTTAATCCTCATGGTTAATCTATGAGGCGTGGCCTGGTATCATATCCACTTCACAGATTAAACCCCCCCCCAAACTGAGGCATACCAAGATTAAGTAACTTAAGTGAGCAGCCTGTATTGGAATGCAGGCAGTCCAGCTTCAGAGTCCACAGCCATAATTACTAAAAACACAGCTGCCCCCACACTAGAGGTATGGGCCTTGCCTGAGCAAAACAAGGTGTCCTCTTTCCCCTGCCTCAGGGCATTTGCTACTGTGGCATCTCCTGCCTGGAAGGCTCTTCCCCTCACTTCTTCACATCTGCTCAAGAGTCACTTCCTCAGAAAGTCTTTGCCACACCACACAATTCACCCAGATAGTAACATGAGCCTCACTCTTCCCCCTTCCCTGCTTTCTTTTTTTTTCAGAACTTGATTGTGTCTGTCTTCCTAGGAATGTAATTACCTGTGTGTTCTCTCTCTCCCCTGCAATGTCAGTTCCATGAGGAAAGACTGTTAAGCTCCTGGCTGTATCCCCAAAGCCCAGGACATGTGGAGCATGGGTAGAGCTTGGTAAGTTTTGTGGAACGAGTGGATACACATTAGTACTGTGCAGTGGCTTTTGTCCTGCTTAGAAATACATTTCTGTTGAACTCCGGACAACTCCTCATGTACCTTTTAGTTTCTTTTTAGTTCTATGTGTATAAGCCTATAATTTATTCAAAGACCACTGGATTATTCCAGCTCTTGGTTTCATTTTTTTTCTAATTAAACTGCCATTTACTTGTCACACTGATGTTTAACACTAGACATCTTGTTTTTGTCACAAATATGACTCACGGAAAAATTTAAGTTGAATGTAAAGGCTCCTATGTACCAAAATGTTCCCATCAGTATTTTGGATTTAAAAAGAGGGCGGGAGCCACCGATGCCTGCCCAGGTCTAAAGTCTATTATAGTAATTTCAGTGCAGTTTTAGCCTTTTGGACGTATAACCTGAAATCCCACTGCATGACTAAAATGGCTCCTCTTAAAACCAAAGACCACATTATTTTACACAAACACTTCAGGTTTTTCATTATCTTCTGCCATAATGTACCTTCACTTTCAATATTCACTGCCAAAATGCAAAATACACACACAGAAGAGATTCTTCAAAGGTATACATTCCTCAAACTATTTTTGAAAAAGGAAAAGAAAGAAAGAAAAACAGAGAGAATCAACTTTGCCCTTGGACTGATTTCCTTGAAGACTATAAAAGGAATGAAATTTGAAGGTCATAAACGAATGTCTATTTGTTTAGGGAAGTCTTACAGGTAGTATAAATATCATCAGCTACAGTTGCTATGGGGTCTGTGTGTTTACCTAACAATACAAGTAGTTACACAAAAGCAGAACAACATTTGAGAATATAAATGGAAAAGGCTTTACTTTCTGGTAAATCTTTCAAAGTGCCTTTAAAAATGTTCTTTTTTCTTCACCTTACTTATGGGGAAAATCCCTGCTTTCTCGATTCTCCCTGTTTCAGTTCTAACAACACTAGGGAATGTTTCATTCTGATTTCTAAGACTGCTAATAATTTTCTCTTTGCTTTCCCTTTTCTCGTTTTAAGACTTCAGATGAAAAACTAATTAACTAAATAAACTAACTCAACAATCCAAACTGTACATTGAAAATAGTTTTCACAACTGAAAATGCAAAAACAGAGAATAAAAGCTACAGAATTTACAGAAGAATTCTAGTGCACGTACACCATCCTTAAAGTGAGTTAACCCATGAATAGACCAACCAGAAAACGTCTGTGTGTGAGTGTTTCATGCACCTGAATTACACTACCTGCTTCTAAAAATGAATCAGGGGAAAAGGAAGCCAGTAAGGCTCTTCTGGAATTTCTTAGTTGAGTGTAACCATGAAATAATCCCTGCGGAGCGTGCTCTGAGTGGAAGCCCCCTCTCCACACTACATTGAGCACGGTACCCAGCAGGCTCAGCCTGGAGCCTTTCTGTGAATGGGACAGACTGCCATCTGGATGAAGACACTGACAAGCTGGACGAATCCTGGTGCCATGTGCCCAGGGGACTGTCCCATATTAACACCACCTGGGCTGTGCAATCATGCTCTGTATGTCGGAGGCACTTGAGGAGCCCATCAGGGTGTTATTTTTGAGCGCACACAAAAAGGAAAATTACAGTTAAGAGAATTCTCTGGCTAGCATATCTGTTGCTCAATTCCCAAAATAGTTTCCCAAAGGAACAGTTATCTTCTTTATTCACACGGGCAGAATGACAAGCTGGAACACATATTAACAATTTCCCTTTGTGAGCTTCCACTATTGTTTTAATGAGTAGAATATACTTTATAATATACTTATGCTTTGACTAGTTACAAAGGGGTGGAATACAGAAGTCTAGGGTGGCTGTGCATATGCAGTACATGCATCTGCATCACCCAAGGGAGCCAGTTAGCATGTGGGGGCTCCTCGGGAAGAGCCACAGAACTGGGCTGTGGGGTAACACTGGTGCAAAGGCATCTTTGCTGTCTTGAAAAAGAACACAACTTCCATTTAAGCCTCACGCAGAGGTGCCCCCTCATCAGGCCCATTAATGGCTTAAGAACACAGACCTCCTACTTGTCACCGAAACAAGAATCAGAGTAACGGTAGGACTTTCCCAAGTCACACAACTTCTCTTTCTACTTTTGGATGGATCCAATACCTGGCAAAGAAAATCTTCTATTCATTTAATCCAACTGGCAAAGTGTACATTTCAACAACACTCTTAACCCAGTACAAGGAACAATGCTCCCAGAGTTCCCAAAAGACTGGTCCTCACTGTTCCTCGGCTGTATACTTTCCTTCACACTGTTGTTCTCAGGATAAACACTGAGAAAGCTAATGCAAATTTAGGAGGAGGGGGCACAGGCCCTTCCACACAAGTGCAAAGTCCTGTAAAATGGTTGGGTACCAACAAAGGGATCTGGTGGAAAAAACCCCTATTAACAGGAGCAACTCAACAGAGAAGAATGTCTTCCCTACATGATGAGAGGCACAGAGGGTTCACATATAATTGTGGGGAAAGCTGGCAGCTGGACATGAAATAGCCCACAATTAGGATTCCTGTTATACAGAATCCCAAGAAAAATATCAAAATCAAATGCATTTAAGAGAAACATAAAATGAATATGACTCTCCAGGGCAATGATGTCATTTATTGGAAAGTATGAAAGTATGTATCATTTAAACACAATGGAGAGAAAAAATCTGTAATGTCTAATGGTGGTACATTATGGTAAAAGGTACACAGCAGTTCTCAGAGAATAATGGTGGAGTTTTTCTTTTAATCACCTTGCAGAGTAAATAATCAAGAAAACCCACAAACTGACCCCTTAGGGAAAGCCAGTATTTTAGAGATGTTCTCCCTTTGCCCTCCCTGAATGTGTGAACGGCAGGTGACAAAGTGCCACGCCACGATGCAGAGAGAGCCTTGATTCTGTCTTCTAGGATGCAGTAGATTGGTTGTGAGCAACAAGACAAATGGCCCGCAGCTCTTCATAGCCTTACACTTGTCAGACGCTCAGCAGCACACTGAGGGCACGAATTGTTGAATTGTTGATCGACTCCCAGAGGCTTCTTACCGACATTATACAGAACATTTTTGCCCTAAACAGACTATTTCCCAAGCAGAGAGACAACGAATAGGTGACGCTACAACGTGTTTGCTCTGGAGCAGAAAGAAGGATCTTTACCTAAAGGTACTTTAGGCCATACCCCCTCCTCTTTCTGGTCCCCGACAGATGACAGGACACACAAGAACTGCTCTTTCCACACTCCACTGCTGGTCACTTGACTTAGTTCTATGCAAAAAGATGAGGGTAGGAGAACTTTCAGCAGAGTAACTCTTGGGGCTTCTCCCAGACTATGGCTGAGCAGGTAGGTTTTTCCCCTCAGGCCAGGCCCTGATCTCTGAGCTTCATAGGCTAGAAAATTTAATCCAGTAGCCTTGGGTGGAGCATCTGTGGTAAGGACCAGCAGCCCACCTTGGAACCACCAGACTATGGCAGTCACTGCCAGGACCTGAGAGCAAGGGAGACCTCGGTTCCAGTCTTTACCTGATCTCCTGGTTGTGTGGCTTCTTCAAGTTATGAAATCATTCTTAGACCCACAATACCATTTGTACAAAAACACAGTGAGTGGCCCATAGGGTTACTGTGAGGATTTAATAGGAAAATGACTATCAAGGCTGATGTCCAGTTCTTTATATATGTGGCCAGCACAAAGTAGTAGTTCAATAAATGGCAGCTGCATTATCATCACCATCATATGCCAGCTCTTCACTCCTTCCAGTAATGCTACCTCTACTTTGCTGGCTCACACAAGAAGGAGAAGCAATTAGTTTCCAAATTTTTCACAACAAACTCTTACTTCCAAACAGTGCCCAAACCAAGGTGACCTGAATGAACATGCCACTGGCATTGCTTCTCGCGGTTAAATATGCATGCCATAGCCCCGGGCTTGTGTTACAGTGCAGATTTGACTCAGCAGCTCCGGTGTGGCCTGGCACTCTGCATTTCCAACACATCCCAAGTGATGACCAAGTAGCTGAAGTTGCTCAAGTTGCTTAGCAAGAACCTAGTGTATGTATGAAAGACACAAATTCCCACATCTCATCAAATCGGTGAAATCCAAATCTTTGTGGCAGAAGCCTAGGAATCTGTATGCTTTAACAAATACTTGTGAGAATATCATCAGGAAATCTGAGGTACATGGTCTTATTAGTTAAGGTTAGGAGTTGGAAACATTTTTTCAGTAAATACTTTAGTCTTTGAGGGTGACATTATTTTTGCTACAACTGCTCAAGCCAGGCACTATATCCTAAAAGTAGCTGCAGATAATGTATAAATAAGTGAGCACTGCTGCATTCCAATAAAACTTTATTTAAAAAATGAGCAGTGGGTCAGATTTGGCTGGTAGGCATAATTTGCTGATCTCTATTATAGATCAATTGCCTCAACACATATGGGCAGAAAGTAGCCTTGACAAATGTGAAGACAATTTGGGACAATTTGACTGTAGGTTCTCCAAGGTACTATAACGGGAAATGAAGATTCGTGGTAAGCGGTGTGTTTAAATACTTCAAATCAAAAGAAATACAGAAGAAAGCATTTGTTTTTCAAAAACAGCAACAAAACAAAACTTGCAATGAGGAAGAGCTACGCAGAACAATGAGATGTTAGAGCTTACTGTTTAATTATCTGGGCTCAGAAGGCCCTGAATATGAATATAAATAAAACTTAGAGGCTTGTGAATCTAAACCAAGCTTCTAGAATTTTAGAAAATAAACCAAAAGCACCAATATTTATTCATCAACACAGATTTTAGTTTAAAAAATAGAAACAAAAAAAAACACAAAAGAAAGCACCAGGCCTGTTCCAGAGTCCCTAGCCTTTTGAAAATAGTAAGGGTGGGTAAACACAAATGTTATTGTTACATAGTCAAATACATGGCAACATGTCCAGAGGCCACAAATAAAAAACAGAGACTGTGTATCAAGTGAAACTGTCTGACGGTACACTAGCCAAGCAAAAACCTTCAGGGCTACTTGAAAATAGCTGCCAATGGCAGAGTGTAGAAAATGCAAGTGACTGGAATGCACAGCGCGGAGTCAACAAATGAGAACGAAGATGAAAACACAGGAAGGAGGCTGCGAGTGGATGAAGGCAGCTTAGATCTCAGGGAGAAAGGGGCCCAAGTTGGTCACCTGACTCTGAGAACAATATGACAGCCGTAATAAAAGAAGAGGCTGCATACAGGCTTCTACAGTTGTGACCTTTCCAGAGTTTAAGGAAACCTCTTTACCCAGTGCTTAAGGAAGCCTGGGAGCAAATACCTAAAGAGTATGAAACTGAGAAATACTAAAGTTATAAAACATCCACTGATGGTGGATGAGCTGAAAGCAAAAATCTGGGAAGGATCACAAAAAAGGAATATTTCTAATACGCACTGCAGAGGACAGATGAAATAAAATAAAGACCATATGATGTACTCCATGAGGAAGTGTAAGATTTATAAGGCAGGAAGGAAAGTGAGGATGCTTTTAAAAGAGAGAGAGGCTTATTTTGCATTTGCCTGCGAACAAATCTTGCATGGGGTTCATTTTTGTTTTTTATGTGCCATTTCAAACCATATAATTTATATTTTGCTAATCCTACCCACCCTCCCCCATTATAAAAGGCCTAGAAATATCTGGATCCAAGTTAAAAGAGGAAACTACTTTCCCTTTTAAATATTCTGATTTGCACATAGTAGGTTAAATGAATACATGTGCTGTTGAATTGATTTTAAATTAAATTTAAAAATTCTTTTAGGAACACTGACTTTAATTTATCATAATTAAGTAGTTATGTGATGCTTAACGACAGGGATACATTCTGAGAAATGCACTGTTGGGTGATTTCGTTGTTGAGCGAATACGACAGAGTGCACTTACACAAACCTAGATGGTACACCCTACAACACACCTCGGCCACATGGTATAGCCTATTGCTCCTAGGCTATAAGACTGTGCCCCATGCTACTGCACAAAACAACACCAGATGAAATCAAGCGTGTGAAAATGATGCAATCAACACAACATGGTATGAAATGTATGAGGCTGCTGCCAGAGGTTCGTAGAAAATGGCACACTGTTTTACACAATAAAAACTATCCCATGGTAAATACCGAAACTGGTAAGTCAGTTATTACTAAGTAATACGTACTGTACATAATTGTATATGCTACACTTTTACACGACCGGCAGCACAATGGGTTTGTTTACATCAGCATCACCACAAACATGTGTAACGCACTGTGACATTATCACTGGGCGACAGAAATTCTTCAGCTCCATTATAATTTTATGGGACCACTGTCCTATATGCAGTCCATCCGTGACTGAAACGTCATTATAGATGCATGACTATTAGATGCATGACTATATTCACTTCTAAGCTGAATGGAAACTTCAAGTGCTGTTTTGTACATTACAAGATAGGCTTGAAATCTGGATCGTGATTATGCCACTAACCAGTTCTGTGACCCTAGGTCAGTTATTTAATCTCGGTGACTCAATTTCTTCATCTATAAAATGGATATAATAATCCCTACTGCTTCCCAGGGGTCATGTGGAGACAATGAGACATGACTCCAAAGGCGAGAGTTCAGCCAGTGCTTGGTACAGAGAAAGAACTGATTAAATGTGAGCTCCCTTCCCTTTCCCTAATGCACCATAACATAATGTGATATTCATAATTTTAATTCAGGCAATTACTTAAGTAGTAATTGCTATTTGTATTTACATAGCTGCTTTGATCCAAGAGCTCCAAGGACTTTACTAAATTTAGCATTTTAATAAATGTTTCATTTGCATTCTGTTGATTTTGTTTACCCACACCGAAACTTGGAATTTCCTAAAGCCAGACAGTCAGTAAGTTAAGAAAACAAGATAGTATCTTTTGTTTACAGGTAGCCTAACTCTGAACTTTGTCATTTACCTATGAAACCACAACTACCTGACGGTAGAAGTCAGGAATATCCCTTTTCCTCTGTCGGCTCCATTCCGCTTCTGCAGCTGAAACCATCTCCTCCCTACCCCTCTACCCCGGATTCTCTGTCAGGCGTTGTTGACAGAGGTACGTTTACTGCACCAGTGAGTTTATATATAATCAGCACAATAAATGTGATTAAACTGTCGCAAGAAAATCAAAGCATGAAGCACGGGCGCCAGTCCTGAATTCTGATGATGCTGAATGTCCGTGACTGCAAAGGGACAGGATATTAAGAAGCCTTGATCTGGGTGTAGGTGTCACTTCCCGAATCACACGGGCCATTCCTCCTGTCACAGTGCTGAACACTGAGAGAGACGTGTGGACCCCGCGCAACAGGGAAGCAGGTTTCTTTCTATTGGTTATCTTCACCAAAGTGTGTTTTTTCCCTTCTCTATACTCAAGGGTTTACCCTGAATGATTTAATTATAATTTTCCTTGTGTAAGACAAATTAAAGAGGAGAGTGGGAGTGTCATGAAAAGTGCGTTATTTATCTCCATAACAGATTGCAGCTCACCACCCCCAGAGCTGCCGGTGCTGGCGCAGCAGCAGCAGCGAGCCGGAGCCCGCGGAATGCACGGCTAGGGCTGGGAAAACTCAGCTAGTCCAGAGACTAAAACATCTGACTACGCCCAAAACAAAATCCCTCACAATACTGCCTTTTCCTAAAAAACTTTCACATAGAGCATTCCCAAATCCTTTCAAAAAAGAATTCTTAACCTAAGATTAAGAGTTTGAGGGGCTAGATGATTTTTATTCAGAGTGGCGAGGGCTCTCTGGCTTGTTCCAATACTGCTTAGGAAAATGGGGGGGGGGGGGGCAAAATATTACCTGGCCAGCTGGGGAGACCCTCGAAAGACAATGTTCACAAATACACACGAGTGTGGGGCAAACTTTTTCCAAGGGACTCTGGAGAGATGAGAGCTCAGGATGTGACTGAGAATCTGTTTTTATAGTGATACCTTTCTGACCATTATCCACTATTTAACAGGGCACAGGATTTTTTATTTAACCACAAGATAAAACCACGTAACATTCATTTTAAGTACCTATATACACATGGTAGTTGAATTTTTAATAATCCATTCTGTAAGTTTATAACTTTTGAATTATCTTCAACCTAAGGCATTCATTTGTCTTATTTGTTACAATCAATTAAAATGTGCTAACTAGAATTTTCTTTTAATCCAGCCATATATAGGAATCTACTAGATGATATCATCTGAGAGACCTAAGACCCAAAACAGTGGCAGGTACTTTCATAGCTGCTTCTTTGCACGATCAGTTGAAAAATTCAGCCTGTTTTTACACCCAGATTAAGGCTCAGTAAGCCCTGGATTCTTTTCCGAACCATATTCTAATTCTGACATGTAGTATGCTGAAGATTATGCTCAACTATTGTGCAGACAAATAGGGACCATTAAAAAAAGTCAAACAAACCTATTCTCCTGGAATTAGACAGTCTATTAGCTCCATTCACTTTCAAATGTGCTTTAAGACATGGAACAGGCTATTCTTCTCCCACTTGCCTCATTGCTAATCTATCACCTGACTGCAGATATATAACCTTTTTAGAATGAGACTGAGCACGCTGCATCCAAACAAGAAGAGTTTGTGTCACAGGAAACCTGGGCAGGCTCCACAGCAGCTGACCAGATTGCAACAAATCCCCGGAAGTGCCCGCATTTGGCAGTGTCTGGGCCTCCTGCTCTGCCTGTGGCTCACAAAGTAACTCCGCACTTTGCAGTGAGTGCAGGGCATCAGCCTCGGGACAATAAAACAAGTGCAGCAAAGGGCAACACCCCAGAGCCTTCTCTTCAAAGCTCTGGAAGTGTTAGTATTATTTTCAAATAACAAAAACATTACAAAGGTTATAAAGCAAGAGCTAACACCGGCTTCCAGACACACCAATCTACCCTAACTAGAAACAACAGAAGCCACATTTGGTCCACTGGCTGGCTCCAAACTGGTTCTGACTGTCCTCCATTCCATTCCTCAAACTCTTTTAAACCAGCAAGTTTGAACTATCTTTTAGTTCTTCTCTTTCTTTCACAGAAACCCCAAACTGATCTTGAAAGGTTAGTTGCAAGTTTGGCTAAAACATATATAAATCTCACTGTGGGAACCTGTCATGGCTTTTGCACTTGGATGTGATTCAAACACATACACATATTCAGGTGATGCTTTCCCCGATTACTAAGTTCTACACGGATACAATACTATTGGCATAAAGATGCAAATCCAGTTAAACCAGTGGGCTTCCTGATACGTGACATTAAAAAAACATATGAAATTATATTTGTAATTGCTTAAGTAAAAAACATAATTTAAAAACTTTCCGAGTCACCTTTATTAAAACACAAAATAAAAAATTTGTTTTTTTCCCATGGAAATGGAACTGGACTATCACATATTACATCTAAAGTGTCTTCTATCGGTAGAAGCTCTGCATCATGAAACAATAGGAAATGGTTTATAAACAGTAAATTTAAAGACTTTTTTTAAGTTTAAGAGCATTATTTGTATATTCTGCTTTTGAAAACATTCAAGAGTGGCATTCGTGTTTCTGGGAGCTAAGATACAATCACAGAATGACAGCTCCATTTTCTCAGAACTGTATGCTCACACGATGGCTCTCTACAACCTTAGCTTTAACATCTAAATGAAAGCTCAGGGCTATGTTTTTAAAAGATGTTATGTATTTATCTTTAGAGGGGAAGGGAAGGAGAGAAGGAGAGAAATATTAATGTATGGTTGCCTCTCATGCGTCCCCCACTAGGAACTGGCCCACAACCCAGGCATGTGCCCTGACCGGGAATCGAACCATGATCCTTTGGTTCGAAGGCCTGTGCTCAATCCATTGAGCTACACCAGCCAGGGTGGGGCTATTTAAAGTATCAAATCTTAACTTCCAAACAGAAATACAGCAACTGAGACAATGCTTCAATATATCCCACGATCAAGAGAACGGGCGCTCCCTATGTTTGGGTGTATATACACACATGGGCCTCTTCCATCCCTCCATCCTTCAAACCTTAACCAAAGGTTTGCTTTTTAAAAGGCAATGTGCTCTGGGGACACAACGATGGAAAAAGATGGGCTCCCTGCCTGTAAGGAAGGCAGTGGAGAGTATGGGAAGTTATATTCTGTCTCAAACCCACAGCATTCTGTGAATGACACTGCCATTCCCTTAGAAGGCATTTAGAGCCAACGAAGTCCTCATAGGAGGGAGTGCTTGGCAGATAGAGGAAGCCTGGAAACCTCAAAACCAAAATACTCTCCCTAGGTCCCTAAGTTTAGGTTAAATCTACAAAAGTGCTAATTTCATGTTGAAAGGTGAAAATAATTAGATGCTTCACACCCAAACAATACCGAACACATCCGTAAGTAATTATATGCATGTTCACGTCACATGGAGCCAATTAGGGACTGTGGAGATCCGATGAGGCACAACCACCCCCACTCCACATTAAAGACTCTTGTGGGCACATCTCAGGGGCGGTTCCTACCTTTCTCTTTTGGGGGTGTGGACTGAGAGCTGTCCATTGGTAGAGGCATGTGGGTTCATTATTAAGGAGGTTTTGGAAGGGGCAGAGGAAGAGACACATGTCGTGGTCAGATCCAAACTGCTGTGATTGTTGCCTGTGGTTTCTTCTGCAGTATGAGCACTCGTCACTTCTTTCCAGAGCTGCTGCAGTTCAGTTGGAATCATGCCTGAAACAAACAAATTGGATAATTAAATCAATTAACAGCCAATTCTGTCCTCTTCAAACAGTAATTAAATCAAAGAGTCAGTAAACAAAGCCTAGTGTTAGGGTTCTTTTTTTTTTTTTTTTTTGGTATATGCAGTTTTCTTTCCCTCCCAACCAAGGCAAATAAAGGTAGTAACAACCCTGCCCTCCCCTGAGCACAGGTGAAGTGTCCTCATCAAATCGCAGCTACGCTGCCAAGACAGTGCACCTCCCTCCACACTGTGGGTTCTAGATTTGAGGAGAGGGAAAAAAGTAGATAGATGTTATGTATTTTTAGACACAAAGAAGGGCTCCAAATAAATTTGTTCGGCAATACTATTATGACAACACAAACCACAAAGTGAGTAATTTTTGTGCTTAAGTCTCAAATGATGACAAATAGCTTTGTTATTAAATATAGTTTTTATTAATCACTTTTAGACATAAATTATGAATTCATATCATCTTCCTGAAATGCTTTTCAACTTTTAACAGTCAAATTGATTATACTATGATTATTTCATTAACACACCTATCTTCCTCATTAATTTTGGTTTCTGGTACCACATGCTTAATTGATGGATGTGTCTACTGGAAAACGGTGTAACTTTTTATACAAGTAACACTATTATCACTGTCATTTCGTAGATCAATGCTAATGAACCATTGCAGAATAAAATGAAAATGTAAAGTTGCAGGAATAAAGTTCTCATTTTTTAAGGGGACCAAAATGGACATGGGTCTTACGGAGTAGTGGTCAACCTTTATTTTAAATCCCCAAGAGACAGAATTAGTGTGCGCATTTCACTCTTGTGGCCTCCTAGCCTTTATTTTGGTGGCATGCCTCTACAGCCCAGGATTTCCAAATCCTACCTCAAGGCATGTTCTAGTGCATACATACACAGGAGAAGAATAGTCCAAGTGGAAACTAATGGCAAGTGCAACTTCCTTTGAGATGACACCTAAGAGATATCATGAGCCCTGTCCATCAGAAGGCGATCTCACAGTAGGACCGGATGCCGGGGCTGCAGTTCCTGGTTTCAATCAACTAACACAACCATGGAGAAAGCCAGTCATTTTCTGACTACACAGCGGCAACTGAAACAGGCATGTTTCTTACCAAATCTAAGGTATTGAATTAAAAAAGAAGGCTGTGTGCATTATATTCATTTGAAACACATAATAAAAAATGCCAAGGTCTAAATTTAATTTATTTTTGTCATTTAGAATACAATGGATAGATAATCATCTCAATGTGATCAGCCAAACATCTTTACTTTGCTAAACTGTTAAAGATTTTAATTATGCTAGCATTGGAGAGCACTGGTCTAATGAGGCGATGGACTCCAGAGAATCCGAGTGGTTAAGAACTGTGAAATGAGTCTGATAGGATTTTTTTATATTCACCGTGGATCGTTTGCATATCAAAGAGGAGTAAATTATTGCACAGCAGACCAATAACCTTCTCCGCCTTTCTGAGAGGAGCAGTAACAAAAACAGTTGGACTCTCCTAATGGTTCTCCACAAAAATGTTCAAATGCTGAAGGATTTGCAATTAATATATATTATAAAGGTGGCTTCAAATGATACATTAAGTGGTCAGATATTCTTAGAATGCATCCCCAACAGCCAAGTCAGTTTTCTTCTTCCTTCACAAAAATCAAATGCCAATTATACTTTGATGGATTTTGTCCCAAATGAGCATTTAGTTAGTAGGCATATTCAATTATTACTTGTCCCTTGAAATTAAACCTCGGAGGCAAATTAAACAAAGGGAAAAGGTCACTATAGAATCCTGTGTCCAGTTTTGCTGCATCTAGGCTATTATTTTCAAACATCTTGAGAAGTGACATGTGGGATGTGTTTGTCGCTGACAGGCCTGCCATTGATGTCTGCACACTGACGAGTACCTGTGAATGTGGCTGGCACTCGGACCACTGGTTACTCAATTGAAACAACAGTGAATAGGTTTGTCTGTTGGTGATAGCATACTGATATAAAGCTTTATCAAGTCAGCACCTATTTTTATTTTCCAGGGAGTAAATACACTTGAAAAGAAAAAGCCAGCTATTTTTCCATTCAAACTAACTGATTTCTGGGTCAGTTGCAAGGGAGGTGGGCAGAAGACTGCAGGAACGCCGGTCTAACAAATACCTTAGCACTTTCCCTCTGAAAAAAGAGCAGAACTTTGAAGCCATTTAAAAAACACAGTGAATTAAGCCTGTTAGAAAAATAAACACAAACTAAAAGTAATTTGTGTATCTATCAAATAAAGACAGAGACAAACGTCTTGTTACACTTACAGAGAAAATTCTCAGCTACTCTACTCTCCTTTTATCCCAACAAGCTGGTCAATCGGTTTCACCATCCACAGGGAGAAATGGCAAATGAAACAGTAACTCACTGACTGACAACACATGGACTTCTGGGTCAAATTTCAATAAAATAATTACATCCAAGGATATTCTCATTAGATTTGGAAGAAAGCCGTCAACCCAGTTTCCTCCATCAGTGCTACACCTTGTTAGTGTCGTGAAAGGGTGCTATGTTGCTATCTGACAGCCAAGACTGCACGACAGAATTGAGACAGATAAAAGGTAAACTAGTCACTCATCAGATTAAATGGATATCAAATTTCCAGAAACCCAGCATTTCTTCCAAAATGGTAGATAGGAATAATCCTACTGAGTTAAATACATTAACATGCACATAATCAAACAATGAATTTTCTCCTATCTATAGTTTACACTTACAAATTAAATGATCAGAATGACATTGCAGGTATGTTTCTATATGGAAGTACTGGTGTGGGAAGGACCGTATGATTAAAGAGACCAAGGAGAAAAACAGATATGGCAATTATATACAATAGAGAAAAGGACCTAAAATAACCTTAAAAACAATGAAAATATGCCTCCATTTTGAAACCTTCAGGGGGAAAAGAAGGCCTTCAAAATATTTCTCTCTCTCCATTCCTATAGTTTGGTATTTACATACATGTTTTAAGGTAACTTAGCCAAGGTCATGAGCAGTATGTAAAAGAATCTTCAGGGTTATATCATGACGTGGGCATTTCCTGCTATTTTAACACACAACCCCTCTGCCTTGCTACCTTTCTTTTTCCAGGATAACTGGCCCCTTCATTATAAAAGAAAATGCAGACACAGTTTTAAAAATGTATGTTGTGGGGACAGTTGACAGATTACTGTTCGTGGAACTCAATTTTACAACCCCAGGTATCACTGGCTCAAAGAAAGAGTTGATCAACCTTTTTTTGTCCTTGTATACTCATACCCAGGTGACCATGTTCAAGCAAGCAGAAAGTTGATTTAAACCTCATAATGACATCAGAAAAAAAATTGTGTTGTAGTCCAACATAACTGAATTCTCAGGCCACTTTGGATACAGGGGTTGGAGAAACAAAACCGACCTCTGCCTTCCCCAAAAGATGCTCATGACACCGGGAGTTCACTTCACTGCAATCAACTGACTCCAGAAATATTTAATGTTTGTGCATCTTAGGCATACATAAAGGCATCCTTTAGATTTTAAATACGCACCTTCCTAATGTTGCAGGGACTAATAGTTATAGCGCACTGCTAAGCATATCAATCAATGCCGTGGCTAGTGAATTACCTACCAGTTTCTCTGATATGCTACTGCAGAGATTACACTTCATGCATCACCACATCCATCCATTTTTTTTCACATTACACATGAGCTTGTCTTGTCACTGCCCAATTGCCCTCTTTTGGACAGCTTAACTGATGTACTACAACAATGAACTTTAGTGGGCAAACTTAACACTATAGGAGCAGAGGGAAAAGATGAGAGGTTGACACCTGAGTCCAGTGGGTGTGTCAGAACAGCCTGCAATGTTTCCAACAATAAACCCAAAGGGGTAATTAATGGACGTAGTAACATTTGCAAGCACAACAATGCATTAGCCAGTGTGCCCTTTCTTTTCCCATGGTGTTTGCTCAGTCACCAAATCTTCTATTTTGACAGCAACGAAGATGTTGATTATCTATCAAGCAGTTGAGCAGAAATGGCAGAAAGGGGAAGACGGACAAGAGCAGTTAGAGGAAAAAGCCCTGGTCTTAACAGTAAAAACATAAACCAGTTCCCAGATGGGACAGAAAGTGGTTGTGGTTGATTCGAGAGACATGATTCAAATGCAGGTATGTTTCACTGTTCCACCTGACACCAAGAGTTTGTGACCAGGGTCCACGCCTTATGCACCATGTACAGTGAAGGAGGTTCCCCATTTTCAACCCTCTTCAGGAGGCCACCGAATCCAAGCCACAAAAGACGTTAGCTGCCAGCCACCCTTTAGGAAACATGGATAACATACCTTCAAATGTATCAGAGCTGAAAGGACTAGGGGCCTAGAGAAGACAGTGAAACCTGCGGCAGCGTGCGGGGGCAGGGAGACACTTTCCCGACACAGAATAACACCGCCTTCTCTCCTTCTTCCTGGTTCTGAACAGCCAGTCTGCACTCACATTACCCATGTGAAAGCTGAGTTGCTTAAACTAAGAGGCTGTCCTGAAAACAGCTAGAAGACTTCTTTGATTTTTATGCCCAACATCCATGAAATTTTAAAAAGAAAACTTTAAATGTATGAAATATTGTTCTATTTCAAAGAATTTCAGTTTTTGAAGACCTAGAGATAACTAAGCTGCCCAAAAATCAACAATCAGAGGGTAAAAAAGAAAGGGAAAACGAGAGAAAAGTCAACAGAACACTCGCATTTTTGTATCTGATAGAGCTTAATCTTTTTTTTAAAATCCTCGCCCAAAGACACATTTATTGATTTTAGAGAGAGCGAAAGGGAAGGAGAATGAGAGGGAGAGAAACATCAATCGTTTGCCTTTTGTACACACCCCAACCAGGACTGAACCCACAACCTAAGCATGTGCCCTGATCAGGAATCGAACCCAAGACCTTTTGGTTTGTGGTGAAATGCCCAACAACTGAGCCATACTAGTTAGGGTTAAAGAGTTTAATCTTAACTGCTTACACAAAAATAAACCTAAATCTATCCCTAGATATTAAAAAGTGGCATTTATAAAGCACTACTAAGGTTTCAAACAAGTTACATGATATAGAAAACAGCTTAAAATGCCTAAAGAAAAAAACCTTCAAGAAAATTCATTTGTGATTCCAAACTGAAAACACTAGATCTCATTAGAGTGCTAGTAAGTGGAGCAGCATGGCCTTCTCCCATTGTACGAACGTGCACCAGTGGGATCACCGAGCTGCGGCATCAACAAGAACTGTGACTTCTCCAAAGGGTCATCATTACCACTTCATCCAGTCTGTGTGTGCATGTTTCAGACAGATATTCCTCAGTGAAGAGCTGGACATGACCATGACACACCCTGGCACCGGTACCCAGTTCACCCACCTTGAGCAAGGGGCTGCAGGGGCAGTGAGGGCTGGCCCGGCTGCAGTGTGAGGAGGCCTTGGCGCTGCAGGGACAGGAGGTGCTGCTGCTGGAGCTGCTGCATCTGCAAGAGCTGCTGCTGGAAAGCCAGCTGCTGAGGAGCCACCTGCTGTGAGAAGGAGAGACCAGGAAGAACATGAGACAGTGGACTCTTGCTGCTGCAAGAGAGAGAAGGGAGGAGAGAGTGAGGCCCGTGCCCCAGGAATGTGAGGTGTGGATGTCTGAACTCACTGCATCATCCAACACGGATAGCGGGAAGTCCAAAACCACCGTTATCATCCAACACTGACAGTGGGATGTCTGAAACCATCACATAATCCAATGCTGACACTGGGATGTCTGAGACCACTGTCATCGTCCAACACTTACAGTGGTCACTAGGGTTGAGTGGAGGCTCAGTGTCAAGACTCCTGTGAAAAGGACAGAACACCTCTGTTCCGAAGCCAGGTGATGAGTGGAAGCAAGCCTGCTTGCTGTGCTCACATAGGAGAAGAACTCATCAATCATGTTAGCTCTTCTTACAGTTGGAAAGGTGTGAGTTTGGTAGTCAACATGTGAACTACTCAACTTTGATACCTTTAATTAGACACACTAGAAAGAGAACTGCAACACCATAGTGTACAGAGATTTGAACTCTGGACCTCTGAGGTGTGTAAGAATAAGCTGCCTTCTTCCCATGCTGGGATAAGCTTTTAACTACTCTGTTTATCACTTCTGACATAAATAAATGAGAAAAAAATCAGACATTTGAAGAAGAAAAACTTCATCTAATATTGTTAATTAGCCATGACAAACGATGAAATAACATTGTAAATCTTTCATAGAAAACAGCCACTAGATTTTAATTACACACATTCATAATTCAGCAAACAACACCATACTCCACTGTGTCTCATATGAAGGACACTCTAAGCTTCAGATGCTTTCACTGGGCTGGAGTTTCAGAACCCTTGGGGCTGGCGTCTAGCTTCCCGGGGCTTTGTTCTTGAAAAGAAGGGGCTTTACGGTTTGATAAATATCTTTTTGTTGATTGGACAATGACAGGAGGAAAACTTGTGTTGTGTAAAACATCAATACATCATTCCTGTGTTTAGCAGGCCTTGCTCCAGCCAAAAAAATTAATGTAGATTTCCTCAGTAATTATCTGAGTGATAGAAAGATAATCCAGTGCAGCAGAACAAAAATAGAGGGAAATTATCTCATATCCTTAATCTGTGAGGAATCAGATCAAGGTGGAGGTCTCAGCCACATCACTGCTAACAATTCTAAAGGAAAATTAACCCTTCCCCATCTGTAGCTCCCCAAAAAATTCTTCAGGAAAAGAACAGGATCCATTTTCCTAATTCTAAGTATTAATCAAAACATCAGGGAGACTTTGCAACTACCCGGACTACACAACCCTGTCAGAGCTTTTTATAATCACACTTTACTAACAACTGCATTCACTTAACCTAACGCATGACCTCCATCTGATACCTCCATAAAAGGGTGTATGGATCAAGACCTTCTGATGCCAAGGTCAAAGGAAGAGAAAAATGGTGGTTTCCTTTCAGTCTCCATGTAGTTTATTTTACAGTAAAAAAAAAAAAACGATCATTCTCATATTAGCAACCAATTTCAGACTTACTACCACGCCACTGAGAAAGTTAATTGAGTTTCACTCCAAAAAACAAATTCTATACCACTAACAACAAAAATTTAAATAAATTTAAATGAAAAGCCAGTGTTTTCATTTTAAAAACAGCATGCATAAAATGATCCACTTGTTCTCACCCTTTCCCAAGTTATCACATTAATGTAAAACCCAATGATAGTTATATTCATGTCAAAATGACTTTTCACTTTTTCAACAGATATTAATTCATGGCATTTTAAAATAAGGGGGGGGAGAAAAAACCAACACTGATAAAATAAAAGATCAGGTCTCTAGCTCTTCTTGAAGAAGAAAATAATGGGGGTGTGTTTGAGTTTAGGGAGGGTGTTTCCTGTCTTACTGTAAATGAAATGTTTAAAAATTTTGTATTTATATAAAATGACTGATGGCTTTTCTGTTGTCACTGTGGCCATCCCTAGGAAAGCTCATGAAAGCTGTCCACGTTTGAAAAGCCAGGATATAAAAGTATACAAGGCCCATTGTCCAAAGAAAGAATTTAAAAGCAACAGTGGTTGCCAAACTGCTCCCCACCCAGTTACCAAACACAGGATACGAGCCCATTTGTTTACTTCTCACAATTGAATGCACACAAAAAAGGTCTCCGTGCAGTCCCCTCAACAGGTCAGTAGTCAGTGTTAAAATGCTCAAATGCCCTGATAAACCTTGCATTTCGGATACCCTCCCTGGCGCTGCAGTCAAAGGTCTGTTTTCCTTTCTTCGGCTCCTCCCTACTGCCTAACATAAACTGTCATAACTGCCTGGGACAAACGGCCCTTTTAAAACAATCAACTTAGCCTACCTCACCCACACAGGATGGGAACTTTGTTTGTGGCTTGACTTACTATTAATTCTGCCTTCTATTTTCCACACCCATTCTGTAAGCCGTTGTTTGAATTTCCAGCTGTATGGGGGCCACAGAATCTATGTCTATCTCCCAAGGAAGGTTTCAGGTCTAACTCAGTGTGGAACCCAACTTTCCCAAGGAAACATCTTTGAGGCAACTTTAGGGAAAAAAGCAAGTGAAGGTTCATTGTTTTGGCCAAAGTTCAAGCGACTTACAGCAAAGGTAATCAAAACAGGGAAGGGGGGGGAGGGTGGTGGTGGAGGAAAACCTGACAATTCAAAATTATGAGCCACTAATGACTGGGAATTCAGTAAATTAATATACTTGTTCCATCTGTCAACATTCAAGTTCAAACCTTGTTTAAAGTCAATATCACCATTCCACATTATGAAATTGCTACCATGTGACTCTATTTCTTTGTAGCACAAAAGGACCACCACCTGCATAATTTCAGGAGACTACCTTAGGAAATTAAGAGTCTCTTAATCAGTGTTACCACAGGTCTTGACCAAATCTACTGGCACTATGAACATATCTTGGAATCCAAGAAGACCTGCCCGTGTGTCTGTCTACCCTCAGGATGTTAAGGCAACATACATTTTATTATCACCTTTGCCTTCTTCAAAATGGATGACAAAGTGTGACCAACGTCCTGGAAATGCTAACATGCTACTGCAATGTCTCACCTCCTTGTTCAGAGGCAGAGTATTATTCCCTTTCCTCTCCCACCACCCTTCCCAAACTCAGACACCAGCAGCATTTCTGCATGCCGAGATGCCCCCTTTCTGACAGCAGCAATTTGGGAGAGTTAACTTTTATCCTTCCTTCTGCTGCGTAACTTTCCCCTTCACATTTCTTTATCTGCCCTCTGAGCACATCTGAACTTTCATGTTCTCCCAGCATGCAGATGTGCATTCCAAACGATGTCTAACAGACCAAATAAGAGGTTAATAAGAAGTGGCAACAGAAAGGAAAGACACAATCCCTGGTAACTGATAAGAATGACAGTGGCAGCCCTTTTTTGTTTGTCTTCAAGTATAGAGTTAAAGATCTTTAAAAAACTAAATTTTGATGCCTTTGAAAAGAAAGAAGCACAAAATAACAACAGGGGGTTATTGCCTGTGAGCCACAGGGGAGAAACTCCATAATTCTTATTCTCCCTTTTGAAGGCTGTTAGAAATCTGATTCAAAAAAGCAACGGCAGAAGGGGAAACCTCTTGAGGCTGTAACCATTTCCTGTGATCATGCATAATGTGCTTCAAAAGTGGGTTTTTACCAATTCTGTTGATCAATTGCACCTCCTTCATATCCCTTCTTTTTTCTGCTGTGTTTACATCTGATGTGACTCAATGACAAGCACTGTCTGAGACTGAGAAACAGGCCTGTCATGTTGATTTATGGGCGCATCAAACCACAACTTGTCCAAACTGAAGCTCGCAGTTCATTAATTAGAGAGTTGTGACTTTGAAGTCAGCTTTCAGACTGTGGTTTTTAACATTTGGCTTAATTTATATGCTCTTGAATGTGGATCTCTAAGGAAAAAACTGAAATTCCCTTCTTGTCTTTGAACTTCTTTTGACCGCACAATAATCATTTCTTTGTCCAGAGTGATGCCTGCAATCCCAGAGTCATTAACGCGCATTGAACTGCCACTGATGAGTAAGCCCTACTGAATTAGAAAAACAGCCAGCAAAACAAAGCTGAGAGCCTTCTGCACAGTGATATCTCACAATTACATGCCTTCCCTCCCTGTGCCATTTCCATTTTAATTACTGTTAGTCCTTTAGATTTACATTTTAGACACTTTTTAATCTGTTTCCTTTTCTATTACAGCAGCGCCCAGTAGTACGCCACTGTACACAGGTTGTGTCAGCATTTTCACTAAAGCACCTCCCCGCCTTTACCCCCAAACTGCCCCTACTCTACAGGGGGTTATAGTCAGGCTGCTGCAGAGGACTCCAGGGTGAAAACTTGGAAGGGTATGGAAAAATGCACCCAATTTATGTTGAGGGAGGGACCGACAAAGGGAGAAGGTCTGGGTCATTCCCAGTGTGTAAAATCCGTGCTTCCTGGCCTCCTCGCCTGTGTGCCAAGTCACCTGGGAAGACTCCTTCCCAACCAAGGGAAGTGGCTTCTTGCCTAGGGCCAGTGAATAAGCCATTAAATTGGACTATTGAGCTGTTTATCGAGCTATAAATTCTGCCATTCCAAGGAGCACACTTATATGAAAAGTATTTCAGTCACTGTAAAAATATGAGGAAGTTACGTTACATAAGATAACTTTGGAATGGGTAGAAAGATGTCATGATAATACAGGCATACATAAAAATACTCCCTCAAAATGACTAAGACTCATGCACACAGAACAGTACAGGAGGTGAGGGGAACCCCTCTCTCCGCTTCTGAAGGCCTTACCATTTATGGAAATAATACTGTCCCTTAACTGGGTGGGATACTGTGCAATAAACTGTGTCACTTCCAAAATACTGTGCACATGGAAAGTTGCTATAATGCACTATATTTTGTTGGGGAAACACACACATTCCAAGCTGGAGAATTCTGTAATCTTAATTTGTGTTACTGCATTCTTGCCTTTAGCACTAGTTACTATATGGACAACTTGCAAGAAGTTAAACTAAGATCGTGGGTGTTTAATTGTGCTCTAACTTTTTGTTTGTCCAAATCAAATTTTACTGAAAAGTGCTTCACTTTCCCCAGGTACCTCTTGCAAAAGGAGCCTGGAAGGTTCTGCTCACAATCGTACTTCCCAGTGCTCACACGAGGTGTACCTGCAGTAGTGTTATAAAATACGTGTTAGCAAACAAATAGAACCCAGAAAAATCTGAGCGAAAACAGGACAATATTTCTTGGTCTGAAAGCTGAGAACCGATAGAGTCAGCTGAGTTGTGCAATCATTTAAAAGATGAATGACAGTTTAATAGCCACTAGATAGCCCTCTGGGATCTGTGGTTTGAAAGTAAAATATGTATTGTCGGTACCTCTTTAGGCTGTTTTCCAGCATGTTGTTGTTGTAAAAGTTGAAGCTGCAACTGCTCCTGTTGTTTTTTATAAAACTCTTGAAGCTGCTGCTACAAAGAAAGGAAAGGACGGTAAGTCACAAAGGGTAGCGCCAGTCACTGTCCCTCTTTGGTTCCATATACAAACGGTGATTTGAAAAATAGCATCCTTTTATCTGTAATGGCCTGACCTTTAGTTTGAAACTTGATAATAAATTTCAGCACACACTGCCTAGTCTTGGCATTATTGTTTGAAAAGTAATATCCCGAATGAACTGATGAAAAACATACCACTTTCTACACAAATTAATTAAAATAAGGCAAGGGATGACCTTTGATTGTACAACAAAGCCGATACGCCCTTGCTGAGAGAGTCTGGTGAACCTCCACTGCAAAACAGGAACACGCACCCTAAATGATAACACGCGTCCCAAATGACAGGGCTGAAAAAAGCTGAGGCTGTCTAGTGTGCGCATCAGCACCATGGGTAAGCCAGTCTCCTCTGTACCTTGTCCCCACACCTCACCCTGTAATGCTGGTCACTATAGTACTGAATCCCATCTCTTCCATTCAAGTGTTCATGAAGTCTGAAGATTAGGTCTCCATGGAACAATGGTAGCCAGACATTCATTGCAGCATTAGCACAGGTGAAAAAATAAAGGCAATTATGTACCTTACGATTAGCCAACCCCAAAATGGTTCTTTAAGTAGAAAAAAAACAACAACAACAAAACTTGGTAAGTTTCTAAGTTGAAGTCGGGATTTCAAGAGCTGCTGCATTAAACTCGTTCCCAGTGTTTCCCCCACTCTGCTTTGATTCACATCGTTTAGAGGCCTCTGGGCTTACCAAATAAAAGAATGTAAAGCCACATAAGCCTAAAAGATCTTATTTCTACCAAGTCCAATTACAGCCCTATTCTCAGTCCTTCAGGTGCTCTCCAGGGCCACACCCAGTAACTCTGGCAGAGTTTCCCTTTCAGGGGCGTAGATGAAGTCTGTCCTGCCCCGCACTCCCTGCTGTGCTTATTCTGTCAGGGGGAAAACTGCTGCTCAGGTGAGGGCAACCTGACTGGAGTGATGGGCAGGTGTGTGGGACACAGAGCAGGAGGCAGGACAGTTACCTGTTGAAGCATGAGGGCCTGCTGCTGCTGCAGGAGAACCTGGAGCTGCTGAGGGCTCAGCACTTGTTGCTGGAGGATCTGCTGCATCTGCTGGGGAGTGATGACTTGAGGTGTCATCATAGCCACTGACACGGGCACCTAGAACGTTAACACAGGATAAGCAGGAGCCAGGAAACCACACGCACACAGCACTCAGTCTTTCTGGGTTCAGCGGCTGCCAGTCACCAGATGCTTTGAGAACTGACCAATTTCCCATGCACAATGTACTTATCCAGAGGGGAGGTAGCAACAGACCCTACTGAATCTATTATGAAGTTTATTTTAAGCAAATAATGAAAGAAAACCCTGCAGCACTGACAGGTGTTCCAGGCATTCTTGCAAGCAGACAAGGACAGAAGGCTTAGTTAATGTTGTCTGTAGCTCGGTTAGAATAATTTCAATTTCTTATTAAGAATGAGTTTTCCATCAAAGTGAGCTGTAGGAAGTCAACACAAACTTGAATTTTGTTTTAGCAAAGAAGGCAAATGGGAACCAGTACCTCTGCAGCTGGAGCTCACATGATTCATTTCCTCTGTGGATCATGACTTTAAGGACAATCATGGGATGCTTAGTCTTGTGGATAACTGATCTTTGGACACACCTTCTGAACTTAAACACAGACCCTTCCTACAACGTCTTTCGCCCTTCCTTATTCACCCAGCATACAGATGTCTCTGTCCTTTCATATTGTGTGTGATACCATTAAAGCTGCTTTCCATGACATTTCAGTGACAAACAGCTCCAGTGATGAACTTGATAGCATTTCGTATTTGCAACTGTTAACACGTTTCTGCACGGGCATCTCTGCAAGGAACCTGCACACAGTATCTTGAAAGGATGATGTCTTGTTCAGATAAAACACTGACATTAAAATGACAGGCTGTCTTGGCCAAGGTTACACAAATTGTATTCAAGCGGATACCTAATGACAATGCTATGAATTCTGCAAGCTTTCTAGAATGTAATTTAGCTATTCAAAATAATCACTGCACTTGTGTTTAATTTGCAGACTACATTGAGAACCATTTTGTCAGTCCCCATAATACAAGAAGACTATTTCATGAAAAATCACCCCCCCAAATTAAAAAAAAAGGAAAGAAAAAAACAATGAAAGAAAAGACAAAACTGTATGTCTTCTAACAGTAATATTTAAGCATCTTACTTTTCTTTGGTTTCTAATCAAACATGTGACAGCAAGAAGCAGTAAAGGATATACTTTTGTTAAAAAGGATCTGCTGTCATTTCATGTATTACAATAAAAGGTAATAACATGTTTTGCACTTTGCCTGTGTGCCACTTTAAAAAAAAATCTGGCAGACAATAGCTGATCAAAAGATAAAAGAATTTAAAAATCTTTCAGGGGAACAGTAAGCAAAAATCGAGAAATGCAGTATTAATTTTATGTAACATAATGCCTTAATAAGCAGTTTATCTTGACTTTTTCACATGATTTGTCCTGTCATTTGCATAGCAAGCTCTCATTCCTAATTTCACAGTCATTATGCACTGATGTCCCGATTTCTCAGCATCACTAATTTTGATGAACTAAAAATGGTTCCTGAAGGTCAGATTCATGTACAGTGAACACCCTGCACTTTTGTCTCGGGTATGTTTGTGTGAGGATGTTTATATACAAGTTTCTCATTGTTTGGAAAACACTAACCAGAACATTTGAAAAATTTCATTAACCCAACTCTGGAAGGTCATCAACAAATTCTTTCTACTGCAGCGGCCTTTCAAATGTGGATGTAGATACATTGTAAATTTAAAACAGATGGGAATGTCTGAATATTTTTACATGCAAAAAGGGACAGATGTATATGAATGGATAAATTATCCTTTTAAAAAAAAAGACACTACGTCCAAACACAAAATATCACCAACGGTTTACAGTGGACTTTAATCCAAGGCAAACACCAAGAAGACATTATTGAAAAACACCTAACCATCTATAAACTAATTCCAATTACTCTACTTTGTCTTCAGACAGAAGAAACATTTTGAATTTTCCAACATGTATTAGGGTGCCAATCACTATCTTCTGAGCTGCTAGCGCCAAGGTATCACAACAGAAGTTTACTTTTCGTTGAGAGTTGCATCATCATACCGGGAGGCTTAAGTAAACAAAAGAACCATGTTTACGGTTCTTTTTTCCTCTGCGTTCCTTGGATGATGTACAATACAAATACTCTTGAGCCAAATTTCTGATGGCGATGAACAGGAAAATAGACAGGAATAGGGTGGTGTAAGGAATAGGGTGGTTTGTGTTCCTCTAAACTGGCGAGGAACACAAAATTAACAGTGGTGTAGCAGAAATTGTCACAGAGACCACACTTGATCGTGATTTTTAGAAGAAACGTGGAAAGCTTATGCTAGAAAGAGGAACAAGAAAATTTTGTGGGGGCGCTGATGGAAATGCCCTCTATCTCGATTGGGAAGGCAGTCACACAGATGTAGAGAATTATCAAAATTTTCCCAAATGTACACTTAAAATGAGAGCATTTTATAATATGCAAATTATACTTCAATAAAATTCATTTAAAAAAGTTAAAAGGACTGACATATAATTTTTAAATCTTTACATATAGCCAACAGTATAAATTTCCTCTTCCCACAGTTACTCAGTTTTTGTAGTTGTGTTACGAAACAGAAAAGTGGACTTGGGTCTCTCCTTCTTTTTCCCTTTGGACATTAAGATGGAGGTGCTGATGAGTTTTAAAATGCATAAAGCAGCAGGCACAGCCAAAGGGAAGAAAGAGGCAAGAAGCCTGAGTAATCCTCCAGCTTGGGGATCGGTCTCTGAATAATCACAAGTGGGTTATTATATCCCGATGGCCTTACCTTTGCTTTTACCATCTGAAAGCACATTTTCACACCAGTTAGCTTTGAGCCTCCAAAGTGGACTGGAGATTAATTTATAAATGTGATAAAACTGAGATTTCCTTCCCCAAAGTTTATGCTCCATGTATCAAAAATAGGTTATGGAAAGCTTTAGGAAACATACGTAAATGGACAGAAACCATTGTGGGACAGAAGGGGGGAGGGGCACATTTTAAGGCTTTAAACAGCTAAGAATTATAGCCTACATACCCCTCCCTAAACTCCCAATGTTCCAGTTTTTCACATAGCCAGTCCCTACTAATACCAGGAATCAAAGGGCATGCAGTACCAGCGAGGGGCTATTAGAGCCCACACTTTATTGCCCATTACTACTGAGGTCATTAGCAGCAAGAGTGATTGTACCGGTCTTAACCTATTGATCACTGCAACTACTATCATTTAATCCTGCGTTGAATGTCTGGAAAGCAGCTAAAGGCACACAAGAGAGAGTGCTTTAGCATTGAGAAATATGGTCAAAGCTTAGAAATTACACTTTGATTCATAAAATCTAGCCAGTGGTTTAAATCAATAGTATTTAAAACAGTCATGTGAGTTTTTCACTACAGTGCTCTAATATTTATGGGCCCCTCTTTGAGAGTACTCAGTCTAAACTAAGACTTTTCTCCCCAATTCTATGCCATCTCCTTTACCTTCCTTGAGAAAAGAAAAGTAACATTAATTTCTAATATTTTCTGTGCTACCGGGCTCATGCCTTCACTGATAGTTCAACTTATTTCTTGTTTTCTTTCTCAAATGAAAATTTAAATATAATGCAAAAAATTATATCCCCAATACTGTAAGTACCTTAACTGTCTGAGTATATAGAAATGTGTATGTTTTACGAGTTAACAATGAATCATAAAAGGCAATTTATGAAGAACTAGAATGATTCTGCATAGCTGCCTTCAGGGATCAGAAATTCAAATTAAAGTTCTGGCAGACATTTAAAGAATGCTAGCATACAAAACTGAATTTAAAAAACACACAGTTAACACTCTTTAGTTGAGTTTCAAGAGGAAATTTTGAATTAAAACATACACACCCGCGCGTGCACGACACAGCTGACTGATAGCAACTGGGTGTGGTTGACCCGAGGTGTGCATAAATCTGCTGGAACGGCAGAAATACAGCTGAGTTTCAGATGCCGCTACTATGGGCCTGTTGCCACCTTAACATCAGTAATTGGCAAAACGTTGTTAGCACTAACAAATGCTGCAAAAAGCCCTTACACTGCCGTGTAAATTTTGCCTGATACAGTTTTCTTTTACTTCAAAATGACTTCATATCAGCTGAATGATAGAAGATAATTAAAATAATATGCATTGTTATTTCCTTTTATTCCCAACAGGCATGGTAGATGATGGAAGAGGACAAAAAAATCTAAAAAGCTAACAAATAAAAAAACCCATAGAAACAATACATATTTTTAATCTAGGAGACAATTGGAGGAATTGAGTGAGCAGGGAGAAGACACAATACAAATAAGGAAAATAACATGCTATCTTTTTTTTTGCTTTCTCTTCAGTTTACACTTATATGATCTGTAAGTAAATACTGACCAGTATAAGCACACATAAATTTTGTACATCAGCTTCTCCTCATAATTGTTATGTGTACAAATAATAAAAATGAGAAGATGAAATATTTTAAACACAGTTTTATTTCAATTAATCTGGATTACTACTTTAGAAACTATTTTTAATCTCTGGTCTTGCACCACACATATGTCCCAGAAAACTCCAGTCCCATATAGAGAGAGTTTGGGCTGTATTTGGATGATAACTGACCAGGTTAGGCAGTGACAGCTGGTTCATCAAATAACAAGAAGAAAATAAGTTTTAAATCAGAAGGTTCCAGAACAGCAAAACAAACCAAAGAAAATGACTCCACACAAAAAAATGAATGATACCAAATTTTACATAGCCATATAGAACAGCCTGTGTAGAAGAAACACCACTGCTGCCCTGAGAGAGACAAGGTTTTACAATTATTAAGCCAATGGATAAAACTAGTATATTGACAAATGGAAAAGTTGGGGAGCTTCTATCTGTCCCTATCATATCAAGGAAGAGCACATGGGTGCAGACACACACACAGGAAGATACCATGCTAGGCAGCTGTATCATAGAGAAAAGAAAACACATTCCTGACATAATATTTCAGTCTTAAAAAAATTAAAAAGCCTACTATTCATGTTGGAAGTGTAATTCTATTTTATTATGGAATTCTGCTTTTTGTATAACTCTTTTAGAGTTAGCTATTTTGCCACAATACTGTACAAAGCATTAAGGCAGGTAATGGTTATTATATTAATGCAAAATCATCTAAGTAGTGAGTCATTAGCATAACTGTTCTCTCAGTAACAATACAACCACCTATTAAAATTTCTGAAAAAAGGGGCCTCTTTAAAATGCAATTAGCATTTCATTTTTTATCATGTTGTTTATTGCATTCTATCAAGAAAGGCTACCTTTCTTTCAGGAAGTATTGTATGGCTAAGACTTGCCTGCCAATCAGGAGTTATTCCAGGTTATCAACCCTAATAAGCAATCTCTAGCAAAGCTCCTCCAGCTCTTCTTTTCTTTTGTCTTTAAATTTTAAAGAGAGGTCAGAAATTCCTATTTGTTTACAGCAGACAATTTACTGGAACCTCAACTGCTGTCCTCTAACATCCCCCACACGCAAGGTTACTCACTAAGTGCCAGCAGAATTGTTTTAGCTTCAATAAATATCAGCTTCATTTGCATAAAAATGTAAAGTTTACATAAATTAAATCGCTTCTTCCATTAGCGACTGTTAAATACAGGAAACAATGGAAGCTACACCTGAAAATAATCATCAGATAAACACTGATGTTTTCAACTGAGCAAGTATTATTATTACTATTTAAAGGGAAAAAAGCTTTTTCCTCCCTCAATCCCTTCCTCCTGCTGAAGAGATGGAAAATAATGTAGTGCACATGAATCAAAGCTGCTATGATAGTTTATACTAACAATAACAACAACAATCATTTTTAACTGCTGCAGATCGGAGGGGAGAAGGTACCTCGGAGAACCACAAAAAAGATTCTATCCATAAATTTTGAGCTCCTGAAGAAAAAAAAAAAAGAGGCCTTAGCTAAAGAAGTTCTCTTAAATTGAAACAGTATTCAAAAATAGTAAAGAGGTAGCCACTGTATCAATCCTATTTGAGAAACATACACAATCAAAATAAAGGATAACTTGTAGATACCATTGTAGGTCAAAGGATACTATTAAAGGCAGAAAAATGGAGTCTTTATCTTTTCTCAATAAAACATTTTTCTAAGACTAAGAATAAAATGTACAACTCTTGCTTTTTTTTTCATGCTTTAACCAGCATACAAAATATCACAGAAGCTTAACTTCAAATATGTGTTTCTTCCCCACATTATTGAGGTGGAGGGGGGTACTATAATGGGGTTGAACACTGAGGTAGGCCAAAAATAGATCATTCCAAAGTTGGATAAGGCCTTACTTCTAGGGTGTGTTGCCTCCTTTTTTAAAGAATTATTACAACTTTGGTTTCTCAAAGTGTGCAGTTTCTCATTCCTATTTCCAACACCTTCACCTTATACATCACAGTTAAGCTAAGGGGTGCAAATTAGATTCTAATGAGGAAACATCAGTTGCTTCTTTGACAATCTCACCATTCACTGATTTATTTCTAATGAAGACAAAACCCAGCCAAAAGCTCCCTATGTGTTAAAGGTCAAAATATGTTCAAAAATACTTAGTAAAATTCAGGCAAATGGAAAAGCTGCAAGGACACATCTCATGAAATGGTGTGACAATTATCGAGTAATTGTACAAAAAAAAACACCTTCAGAAGAAAATATGAGAAATTAAGCTACCACAATTGTAACAGGTTAGATGAAAAAAATCAAAATTTAATGTATTCTCCCCTGTGTCATCTTGTTTTGTCAAGACATCAAATAGAATTGGGAAGTACAAAATAACAAGCCCTTGAGAAATCAGAGAAGCCGACCTTTTTGATGTTGTTGATTTACCTTGTTCTCAGTTATTTGAACAACAATGTTTCAGATTTAAGGGCAAGATAAAACTTAAAAATTAAAACATGGTACCAAGGTATTCTAAAGAAAAAAATAAAAAGTAGACTATAACATTTAGATTGCATCTTCATGCTTTTAACTGGATTCGAAAATGAGGCATGATATATATGTGGCTTGCTATTCGCTATTCTCTTTCTAAATTAATTTCTTTTCAAGTAACTGCCAGGTTGGAAGAGATTATTCCTACAACCCTAAAGTAAAGGCCTAGTTTAGCTCTTTCCAAATAATACTGCATAGGGCTGTTTAGCTAAGAAGAGGTACCTGAGTTTTCTTTAAAAAAGAATAAATGAAAATAAAGCTGAATTATACGAGGTAGGAAAAAAGTATTGCACACTCAAAATGACTAAAATGCATGTCCAGAACTATCGTGCTGCTTCCGCTTCCAAGAAAAGAAACCTTTCACTAAACAAAAATTTAGTTTAGGGAGTTAAGGCTATCACCAAATCTAGCCATGCAGGTATACATAAAGCTATGTTCCTCCCCCCCCCCCCTCCCCAGGGACCTAGAGCTTATCAGAACGTTAACTCCTGGGCTTGCTTGTCTACACTTCTCTAAAGCAATGTGTACAGAGATGTACAAAATCAACATATCACAAAATAGCTCTCCCAATTTTTATATAGCTTCTTCTACTAGAGAATATATCTGAACCAAAAAATGTTTTAAAGGTACTAAAAGTAAACAACCCAGTATTTACAAACAACACAATTTGTAAAACTTGGACTAGTTAATAGCTATTTAATGATTATAACTCCTTATTGTGCAATTCATATTTTAACATATAACACACACAGAGGCACAACTTATGTCTTTATTTACTTGAACCTTCTCTCATCATCTGTTGTTGCATTATTATTCCTTGCTTAAATCACAAAGAACTACCTGAAGTGGATTCTAGTTGGCTATCACATTTGCCTAGTCACTAAGATAAAAACGCGGTTTTAAATTTCTCTTTTAGTGATGATGTTAATCTACAACTAAATCACATAATAAAATGAATTTTTCCAACCTTCCTTTTTTGCCAATCAAATTTCACTCAAAATCTGTATCAAGCCGAGAAGTTGGTTACAATATTCTCTCCTGATGATTTCAGAAACGCAGTAACTCAAACACACTTCTGACACATTAATTAGCCCAGATAAATCTGGAATTTCATGGCTTCTAATTAATGTGGATTTTAACTTTCCTGTGTCTTACACATGTGTGGAGGCTAGCTAAAAAGTTGCAGAACTGGTCAGTGTCTTCAGAGAGTTTATCTTTCAAGTGACAGCTCCTGACAATAAGCAAATACAAACCATCACTGGTGGGGGTTTTGTTTTTAAGGTACACTTAACTGCAAACAAACAAAAAAGACTCAAGCCAACAATTCCTATCACAAGCTTTCTGATGATTTATGGTTTACCAACTGAGCAAGGTTATACGACACGGCATGCCTTTAGATGCATCATTTCAGCTAGTTGAGATTTAATTAAGATCACAGCCCCTAAAATCCCTGTCAAATGAAAATTCTGAGAAGACAATGCACTATATATCCTCATGCAAAGTGTTTCCATTCCATCCTGTGGGAAAATGTGAGTTAATCTGCGTTTCTATGGCTGCAACAAAAGTTCACTAATTTTGTTTTCTTTTGACACTTCGGTTGTTTTCTATTATATGTTGTGAGATCATTTCTTTCCAAGGAGGGAAGAAAAAAATCCGAGAGTGACACATGTTGCAGAAAATGAACTTGACATTATTATTCAACATTACCATAGCTTAGCTATGTCATCACATTTTCATATAATCAGCCCATGCTTGGAAGTTTCATTTAACAAAATATGTTTATTTAAAAACACAACACAAACAGGAAGCCTATCCTCCCTGAATTACTCAGATTAAATAACTGACATGCTATGCTTCTCATTTTCTTAAAGGACCAATTTTTTTCATCAGATGAGCTGCATAAGAAAAGAAAGTTCTTAGGGCAAATAAGAGAATATAAAGCCCATTAGTTTCCCTCTGTAAGTAGCCCTTAGTCCAAAAAAATCTTTAATAGTTTTCTTATAAACTGTGTCAAAAAAATTATAGGCCCTGGCCGGGTAGCTTAGTTGGTTGGAGCACCATCCCGCCACGCCAAGGCTGCTGTTGGACCCCTGGTCAGGGCACATGCAAGGATCAACCAATGAATGCATAAATGAGCGGAACAATAAATCTCTCTCTCCCTCTCTTCCCCCACTCTGTCTCTATAAAGTCAATAAATAAAAAAATTAAAAAATGTATAATCATGTGTCCCTTTGTGTAGACCAATGTACTTTCATTTGCATCATGTTAATATTTGTTGCTTATCTTCGGCCTTAGAAATGACAGGTGCTTGCAGTCTGGCTCTTGACAGGCCACTACACAAATAAGTGTCTTGCCTGAAAGGGCTAATGCAGTACTAATGAACAATAAATCAACTTTGATTATCAAGTGTCAGCCCAGTCCGTTCTCAGTTCAGCTCTATCACATCCCAGAATAAGTCAGTCAGGTCTCTGAGTAGGCAGTCTGCATTTTGGTTTCATTTTTACACACTTGTCACTAAAATGTGTCAGGCAGCAACAAAGAATCACATAAAATAGAAGTAAACCCTTTTTCAATTTATGCAGAGGGTACCAATTTGGAGAATATGCTTCTGTCTTCACTTAGTGACGAGGCAACATTCAAGAAACATTCTTTTAAACAGCAGCAGCAACACATCAAATCCAAAACTAAAATCTTAATGTGATCAGATCACATCTAAGGTCTTTG
The DNA here is from genome assembly GCF_014824575.4 of Sturnira hondurensis. Lineage (NCBI taxonomy): Eukaryota > Metazoa > Chordata > Mammalia > Chiroptera > Phyllostomidae > Sturnira > Sturnira hondurensis. Next base: position 17,977,013 of record NW_028075471.1, read on the forward strand.
ACAATGACATCCTAGCTTGAACATGTTAACACATAAACCATCTTTGATTGCACACACATTCTCTTGAAAAATCTATTACAAACAAACAAAGCAATACAGGGCTGCTTCTAAAGTAAAAACTTCATTTGATTTAAACAAACAAATAATAGGCTCCTTTAACACTGACTTCTAAATGATAAAATAAATGTAACATTTTTTTCTTAAGCAGATTAGTCACTGATAACATGATTCACAGTTCCTGTTACCAGGCTTAATTTTTCCCCCAAATGTGTCACTTTCAGAATTTTGGAACCTATGGAAATTAGATGATTTGTATTTTTAAATTGGCTTGTTTAGAACATTTGTTTTGGGTGGACACGAATATAAAATTATTAGATATTTTCCTTAAAACTGGCAGGCTTTGAAGGAGTTAATCCCCAAAAGGAAGAGTCTATACGTACTTTGCTCTAAAACTTTACCGCCCACTTCCTAAAGATCCTCTTTCCCATCACAACACTTGGGGCGAGGGCGGGGGGTGGGGGTGGTGGTGGTCTCCTTTCCATTGACCGTCTTTCGAGCAGTTTTGACAGCTGAGTTTGCTGCCTTCGGATGAGAAAAGGCCATTCCTCACTCAGCTGCACGTCCTCTCCGAAACGCCTCTCACTGCTTAATTAGCCAGCGAAGTAACGCGACAGGGGCTGAGACTCGCAACCTGCTGGAGTGCTGCTTCATCCGCCTGCTTCGCTGTGGGGCTTTATTCCCCCCTTCCTCCTCCCCACCCCCCCCCCCCAATGAACGTAAACTCCATCAATTTGAACAGCTAAACTGAATATAGCCGAGACGGAGGGAGAAACAACTATCAAAAGCAAAGAAACAGCCATGGGTTACACTGAGATGGAAGGCGCCTTGTATACATCCTACTCTAAAAGTGACACACATTACACCCCAGATACGTCCCCCACATGCAACTAAGGGGAGGGCTTTTACCAAAGTGGCTGCGGGAAGGCCAGACCCGCAAAGAATGAATGGTGAACGAAAAGGAGAGTGCGAGAGCCGACACCGGCAAGACTTTCTCCAACTCGCAACTACATCCCACCCAACAACATTTAAAAGGAGGGCGAGCGAGAGAGGGTGTCTTTTCAGGACGCACAGGCCTGTGCTCACTTCCCTCCTCTTCACCTCTTCTCTCGCCTCCGCTTCCACAGCGCAACTCCCGCCAAGTTGGTAAACAGCGATCGTTACCATTATCTCTTTAAAAGGCTCAACTTAAAACCGCCGGGACGCTCCGGCGGCCCGCAGCGACACCCGGAAAGCTGCCCCGCGGAGCCCGGGCGAGGAGCGCAGACCACCGGATCGATCACACGGACTCACCTGACACTGTCCATGTAGCCGCCGGGCGCGCGGAGCCGGTGCGGGTCTGGGCGCCGGGGCCCCGCGCGCGAGGGCGGGCGGGCGAGGGTCCTGCGGCCTCGGAGCGGCGCACTGCACGCGCGGGCGCTCGGCTCGCGGGCTGACACACGCGCCGCGCCGCGCCCCCCGCCCCGCCCGTTCCGCCAATCACAGGCTGCCTGCGAGCGCCGCGCCGCGCCCTCCGCCTCCCACACAATGGGCCCCACGCCGCCCGGCGCCCCGGTTCGGCGCCGCAGGTGAGCCTTGTCTCTGCGAGGCCCGGCTCGCTCGCGCTCCGCCCGCCGACCCGCCTCTGCCCGGAGTCCGGGGCCGCGTGCCCGCATCCCTGCGATCGCGGCCACCCGCGGGGTTGCGTGTTTGCTGCGTCTCGGAAACCGACAAAGAGTTGTCCCCAGCTTCCAGACAAGACGGAGGGGCACCGCAGGGGACTGGCCGCCGGGCGCACGCCACACACTCATAGCAACTGCTTAGAGCCGGGAGGGTGCGGGCTCAAAGAAGCGCTTTCCTCGAAAACGGCCTTTGCAAAAGAACTTTTCGCTTCACGTGGACCGTTTCAGCAAGCCTGGGCCTCCTTTCCCACTTTTCTCCTCCCGGGCTCGCCAGTGTGTGGGGTGCGGGCACAGAGCTACCCTCCAGGGGCGAGCGCATGACTACCAAGGTGCCTGGAGCTTGGTAGTCATGCAGCGAAGGACTTCCCTTCGATAATGACAGATGCTAAAGGAGGCAACTGACACAGTCTCCTTAAGAAATAACTCTTTAAATTCCTTTCTTATTTGCACAGAAACAGCAACGACAAAAGCTGCTCTGCATTGGCACGTTAACATGACCTCTATCACAAACAGCCACTGGTCTTCAAGGCTACTTACAGCTGAGTACCCTGTTTTGCAAAAAATCACCAGTGTGCCAAATAAACTCTGTTGGCTGGACTGGCACGACTTAGGTGTCAGGTCAGTTTCTTCAATTTTTGCAGCTCTAGAAATTATCTATTTACCATCTTTAACTTTGGAGAAAACCCTCTTGGTCTATTCTTAAAGCATAAACAAACAAATCATTTTTATTATTTTTCTCAAAATATTTCAGGATAATGTAGTACATCAATCTTACTTATTTTCCTTTGATTAAGAAAGCAAGCCACAAATCCTAACCCAGTAATTCCAGATTTACCTGACAGTATTTTTCCAGTCAGGTGTCAACAGGAAGGTTACTACGAAGCAGAAGACATATTGATAAAATTTCCAATCAAGCCAATGCCTCAATTTCAATAAGGTCAGAAGGGGAACCAATAATCCTCCCACTAAATTAGCTGCAAAAGAGAAAAGTACCAGTGTCAGATGCTGTCCTACAGTCTTTCTGTGTCAGATAGCAAATTTACTAATGGAATTTTTCCGATCACCAAAATATGACCCCACCCTTCATGAATATTCAATAGAGAACCAAGGGAGGTCTCTTTTAGGGAGAGGGACCTTAAATCTGCCCAAATTTACCATGAATCACAGAGTTCTGACTCTTAAAGAGATATACTCCTCTGGGAAGGGCTGGCGGGGCCCCAAAGACAGAAAATAAAAGTACAGGAAGTTCTCTTCAACCAATGCACAGTGAGAAAGTGGAAATGTTCATTTCAAAATACGCATGTGATTTTTCAAAGGTATTATAATTATTTTGAGGTTTAATGTCTATGAACAAAATTAGAGTGCACTTTGAATAAGCAATTTATTTTTAAAAGGTAAGTTTATCATGAGGCATCCATAAAACTCATGAATCCTTTTTTTACAAGCTGGACTAACTACCTCTTTTGCAGGTCAGTGTTTATCAGTTAAGAGTCTCCAGAAGCATTAAAACCAACAACAAACAAACACACAAAACATTACAGATGTTTATGGCCCAGTTTTGGAGATGAACCTTCACAGAATAATCGGAGTGATGCAATGTGGCAGGTACAGTATTAAGCTGTATGATGGTTTCTTTAAGTACATGGGACCACAGAGAAGAGGCAGATCAGTGGGAGCAGGAGAGGTCTGGGAAGGTCCCTTGGGGTGGTGGTATTTAAAGGACTGATGGTTGGATAAGGGGGAGGTGACAATATGGAGAGGGATGTGGCTTAGCAAGCTAACTCAGAGGCCCTCCCTGACTACTTTCCAAACATGATACAGTGACTCAGACTATTTCCAGGCAAGGAAATGTACCATCAGTGATAGACCTGGAGAAGCTGTATATGTCCAGGACATTTTGATGAATTATGGGTGGTCAGGATCCCCTTCCACGTGGGTCTACCTGGACTGTTCTTGGGATACATTGAGAACTGGAACCTTCCGCTGCAGAAGTACAATATATAATGTTAAAACTTACAATGACTTGACTTGGTCAAGTGGCTCAGTTGGTTGGGGCGCTATCCTGTACACCAAAAGGTTGCAGGTTCAATTCCCTGTCAGGGTACATACCTAGGTTGTGGGTATGATCCTCAACCAATCGATGTCACTTTCTCACATTGATGGTTCTGTCTCTCTCTCCCCCGCCCTCCCCCTCATATATATAAATATATCCTTAGGTGATGATTTAAAAAAAAAAACAGTGACTTACAAGACTGAGTTAATACCATTTACTCATCACTGTGAGGGCTTTTGGGAAAGGCTGGGTCAGAAAGATCCCGCCCCCAAAAAGACATTTGGATTGGAGGGTGCTGTAGAATGTGTTATTCAGCCATAGGGTCTCATTTAGTTTTCAAAATTTGAATAGAAAGTGCAATCCCCATTTTACAGGGGAGGAAACTGAGATTCAGAACAGCAAAGTGATTTATTTTCATAACCAGCACCAGGTTATGGGAAAGCAGATACTGAATAGTTAAAGAAAAGAGAGGCCATGACAACATAAGATGAGTACGGGAAGGGGGTGCTGATGTTTAAGAAAGAGTGAAGGACGTGCTAAATACCGTACTGAAAAATATTTCTGATGCCCACATCCTAACACCCACAACAGATATAGCCCCTGTTCAAACACCACATAACAAGAAACCCATCAGTTGCTAAATGAGTCCATTGTGCAGCTGGCTGTGTACTTAAGAATAGATTACTATGATCCTACCCCAAACTCTAACCAGCAAATAACACACCTGGGACTAAAATTATGTGTTATGTTAAGTTCTTCTGGGCTTTGGCCTTGACCACAGGAGAATGTGAAAGGTTTACTGCCCGTCCGAGTTGAACATGAAGATAAAATGTATTTTCACGGGACAGTCAGGAGGAGTGCCAGGACATGATTCCCATGCATGGATGGATGGCACACCGGTGAGTGATGAGGAACCAGCAATGCTGCTTGGCCCACATGCTCCAGCTCCGGCTGAGGTCCTGCTTTGCTAGGAGCTGCTTGGAAATAACCGGAGAAAGACCTGTGAATGGACATCAGCTCATATATTTCTAGCAACAATGAGAGCAGGAGACCTGCCCAGATAAAGTCAGTTATGGGACCATATTCTCAGAGGAGACAACTGCAGTTTCTATCGCCAGGAAGTTGATTTGCCAGTCAGTGAAATAACAATCGATGAATAATTTGATGGGTCAAAAAATTAACTGCATGATGAGAGGCCAAGACCTTCATTCAATTCTCCATCTTCTTCCAAACAACATTTGTGTTAAGACTCATTTCCTCTCCCTTTTCCAATTAATATGGTGAAGTATCCAGAACATATCCTGAAACAACAACTTAAATCACAAGTGGCAAACACAAGGCCCTCGGGCTGAATCCAGCCCTCCGCCTTGTTTTGTCCAGCCCGACCCTTGTTTCTACCCAGAGGCAGCACTGATCTCTCCCTTAACTGTGAAGTAGTAGTTACATGTGTACAGTCCTAAAACTACATTCAGCCCTTTGAAGGCAACTGTGAGGCTGATGTGACCCCCCAGTGAAAATGAATTTGACCCCCCTGACTTAACGTGATCTGACCAATGAATCCTGTTGCTAAAGAGAAAACACTGAAATGGGTATTCAAAATTTAAGCTCCTTGCTCCAGCGAGGGCTTGAAGGCTGCCCAGAACATCGTTTCTCTCTGGTACGAGCCCTGCTTTCCTATTTCGGATCACTCCACAGACTGGCAACCTGCAGCCAATTACAGTTATTAAACGGCAATAGCCATACCCAATTTCTAAGATTTGGGCATTAGTCTCAAATCTTCCTTCACAAGGAAGTCTCACCATTCCTTCTTGATTTAAACAGCACTTTTACTTAAAAAACATAAATCAACACATCATCCACATACAGGCAGTTAAGGCAGTAGCTCCACATGGACACTGTGTATGTTTATGTTGTTGTTGTCTGTGTTGAAAATAAAGCTACGAATTACGTTGTTTTTCTTCTGTACCTGGTTGGCCAAGGGAAAAGACTGAGTTCTTTTCTCTTCTACAGGAGTTTAAATTTCTCTTTATGACGTCCTCCCAATGGCCACTAGCATCTTCACTTAATGCAACATTTTATAATGCCAGTGTCCCTTGTTCACTTATATACACACCCACGATGTGCCATGTCAGCCTTCAAGTGACTTATGAATATCATGGGCATATAAACTACGGAAAACATTTACCTCTCCACCTAAATCTCTCACTCTAAACATGAAGACATTAATAAAACATCTCTACTAAACAAAATCACACCTGGAAAAGAAAAACAGTAACATTTTGCCCTAAGTCTGCATTTGCTTGACAGTAACATGATAAAACTATATAATCTGTTGTTTTAATATAATGTAAAATACTTTACTGAGCTGCTTCTACCATAAGTTAGAGTGGATTACACTAGAATGAACAGTTCTCAAAAATGTGTACGTTTTAAGGAAGGAAAGCATTCCCCAAAGAGCGATACGTATCCTTCAGATACCTACAAAAAAGAGTCACTACCCCATCAATAGTGACTCCTTCCTGCTCCTGCAAAGAGTGACACCACTTATGGCACCTACATGCAAACCCTCAATTTTAAGCATAACCAGAACTGGGTCACTGAAGGGGAAAGAAAAAAATGGATCATAAGATTAAATTACATTTTAATTTTTTAGTGTTTAATTATGTAGAAATGGCTGAATATCAGATACAGGCAACTGGCCACCTTTATTTAGTAAAGCCAGATTTTCCAGAGACCTGTCGTGTGCAGCAAGCCTGCTGGGGCAAAGGGAGCACGTTCCAGCTTGCCCTCGGAACAGGGCTCACAGGTCTGCCTCCCAGTCAAGGCCACCCTTCTATGACCCCAGGTGACACACCCTCATGTCAAAACCTTCTTTACGCCTGCCCTCTGCTGGTAAACCAGCCAGGGTTAGGAAATTTCAACTACCTCAACTTATTCGAGACAACTTTTAAAAGCTATAGAGATAAAAGAAATGTACTGAACTGTTAACTGGAATACATAAATTAAGACACTTTAAAATGGGGGAGGGTGTGCCGCTGGTGGAATATGGCAATTTAACGTAACAACGCACATTCGTCTACTCTATCGCCTGCATGCTCACAGCAGGGCAGTGCCAAACTCTCTATTTTAGCTTACCAAAGAGAACAACCTGTATTATGTTGGGCACCTTGCCTTCTCTTTTGCTCACTCTCCAGGGAGAGCATGTCGGCGCATTTTCAATAAAACACCTTCTTAGCAGTAAAGGGCCACTGTTCCCATTTCAATGGTCCCTAAGGTTTCATGACACAGTATATTTAACTGACTCGCAGATCAAGTTTTCCTCTGGCATTCATGAGATCCACATAAAGGGGAAGAAAAAAAAGCTAAAGAAGACCTTTAGCCTATCTGTTGTTGAAGTAAGAAAGCAGTCAACTTTGAGGCTGATTAGCAGGGCACGGCTTACACAAAACAGGGTGTGCTCCTATGCCTGTTCCCACTATTGGAACCAGGCCAGCCTGCAGGAGGGCCCTGGGCTTTGGGGGGAATTTTCTGCAGCAGTAGCAAGGGGTGAGGTGGGATTTAACAGTGCCAGTCCCATCCTTGTCAATGGGAAGCTGGAGGCCTTATAAATCCCTGCATACCACTGCAGAAGTGTATCTCCAAGATGGGAAAACGGAGCTTAGTGGTTGCAACCTCAAAATCATTGGGAAGCAGCAGTCTTGACGGCGCTTTAGATGCCGAGTAAATGCTCTTATAAAGAACACCCAATCCAGCCAACAATAAATCTTACACTGGGGAAGACTGTGCAGGGCCGTGCAATCCCCTCCAAAGATAATTACCTTCCACGCTGTGTAGCATAGAAACCACTACACAGAAAACATGGTCTGGGGCACTATAGATCTCTACGAATTTTCTTTCCTTAATAGTCATGGGTCTCTCTCTCTCTCTCTCTCTCACACACACACACACACACACCACCTTTAAAAAATCCATACAAAAATCCAAAGATTTGTCTTCTTTTGAAGAGAGAAGGTATAAGGCTTGTCTTTGGGAGATGGGGGCAGTGGGGCTGGGGAGGGTGACGTGGGCAGCACTCAGGAACAGAATCTGACGTGTACATTCTGCAAACAATTCCAAAGTGGGATTCACCCAAGAAAAAAACAAATCTAGAGGTATATTCTGAGCTTTTCTAGTCCAAAGTGGCCTCCAGCAGTGTCTGTTTAACCCTGAGATGAACGGGAGTGCTAGATATGACATCGAGTTAAATGATTCTGTCATTCTTCACTGTGACTGCAGCCAAGTCACTTCCCCTCTCTGAGCCTACACACTTCATCTAAACAAAGAGAAACATGAATGAAATACTCTACGGGTTCTTGAACAACAACAATAGTAATGACAACAATTATCATTATTGGCATCTTATTATGTACCAGGTGCACATTTCACAAGAGCAGAGGACTAACCTCTAGGTATTTTCTTGCTTTCAATTAAGGTCCTTTATAAAACTACCAGGAATGTGGTTAAAAATACACATATAAATACAACTGTAGAGCTCCAGGATCTTGGACACTCTGATCACATCAATGGTAAATCAGGGAACAGAGAACGGAAAAAAGTACTTTTTGGAAAAAACATCTCAAAAGCCCTAATTTTGATCCTTTCGAGGTGACAGACTGTGAAACATCAACAACTTGTGGCCCAAGAGAAAGTCACACACCATGCTTAAGTCTGCTGCACTGAGTTACAGCCTCAGATGAGGCCTCTGAAACTACCCGACTTCAAAGGTCATGTATGTTCTTTCTCCTTGTGATTTTTTTCTCTTTTCTGTAACTACCCAAGTTCTTCTCTCCACCATGCCTGCTCCCACCAAAATGATTTTGATTTCTGGCCCCACCTCTCAGCCATTGCCCTGCTCTATCTGTTTCATTTTGGAAAGGAGACAGGAAAGTGAGGCGTTTACACATCAGGTGGCCCCTGGTTGGCTGTGGCATTGCCACTTGAGGTTGAAGCCATAGGCAATGTTTAGGCCGGGTTTCAAGGAAAATTGGAAAGGAAGCACATAGACTCCTTTTGAGATCCAATAACTGTTGTCTGAAGAAAATGAATACAGAAAAGTACACAGTCCAGCTTGCAGGACAATTGTTTATTTTTGTCACTTTAAATGGCCTTTCATGCCTCATGAGGAAAAGCAGTAGATGAAGCCTGGAGCTTTCAGGTCAAAACTTCCCTCTTTTCACACAACTAAGGCATTGTGTGTGAACAATAGGAGGCATGTCTAATTGATCTTAATTACATTCAGGGATGTCCAATTTTTGAGACGGGTAAGGACACAACTATGTAATGTCGCAATCCAACAGGCCAGCCCTTTGAAATTAGAGAGCCCTTTGGTTAGCTGTTCTCTGACACCCTTCCATCGCTTCACCATCCCACGGCACCACTAACTTGTTCGACCCACCACTCCCTTCTCCCTCCTTCATGCTGCTTCCGACTCCCTCGAGGCTTGGCACACGCACACCATTAACAACAGCAGGAGTCAATCCCCTCACCTCTGGCCAGATTTCTGAAGTTGCAGAGCCACCCATGCACTATCTCATCATTCCCATGATAACTCACAGAACAGGAACTCTATTATAGCCATTGCATGTGGACTTGGGGGCGTGAGAGATGTGGGTTTGATTCAGTCTTTGCTACTGACCAGTGAAGTAGGTGAGTCACAGACGTTCATTTTGTTTGTCTCCTCTCATCTATAAAGCGGGAACAATTATCTGTCTCGTAGATATTTCTTTCATTGTATTTTGATGGGTGTGGCTTTTCCCTGATTCGAAAGCACTGGTGTGAATAACTGGTCTACTAATGAATGGCAAACACCTGGTCCACAAGTATCCAGCCCAGCAAAGTGTCCTATGTTTGTGGTTGTCTGGGGACTCGTCTGAGGTTACTTGGCTGGTTAGTAAGAGCAGGGATGCGATTCTCTCCTCCAGATCTCAGTCCTCTACATGCGGGAGCCTCTTCATTACTGATTACAGACTTAGGTGACTTGAAGATAATAGCTAAGCCAGTCCTGGGAAGAGGATGGCTGAGAAATATACGACATATTTATTGTGTGCTCATGATGGGTTTCGCACTTTCCACAATATCTATTAAACCTTAAAACAACTGCAGAAAGAAGGCATGATTATTCTACGTAATGGACGAAGAGACTGAGGCTCAACGTTAAAACTAATTCTTTACTAGTGCACAGCTAGTAAGGGGAGAACTTGGACTTGAATGACTCCCAAACAAGGTTTTTGTCCTACATGCCAAGCTGGGGACCAGGCTGGGGCTAGAACTGAGCCTGGAAGAAGAACAAAGTAGCTGGTCCAGTTTTACTCCCTTGGAAAACAGATGTAACCAAGAGTCACTGAGTCATTGGCAAGAAACCCAAGATAATGCAAAGGTAAAATTCTCATATTCTCTGACTCTCCCAAGAATCCACAGTGAAAACCCTCGGTGAGTGTATGGATATGACATTGCTTGTGCATCTATGAGCACCCACAACCAGGCTGGTAGGGTTGGGGGGGGTGGGAAACAAGTGCTCATGGGTCCTCTGGAGTTCCTTCTTCTTGATCAAGGAGTTTCTTGCACTCTCATCTCCATCTCTGAGAAGAGAGAAAAACACGGACAGACAGACAGGCAGACAGACTTCTCTCTTCATCTCCTTCCAACATGTTACTGAGCACCAAGCAGTGGCCCAGGAGTTCTGCCCTGGATGGTACCCCAGCTCTCCTGGCAATAAACATACTTAGATGTAAAGATGAAACATCGGAGTGGTGGGACTTATTTTGTCCTGTATCATTAAAGGCACCAAGACAATTTAGTGTGGTACCTGTGGAGAGAGACTGCCGTGGGTTCTAATTTTGGCTGCACTGTCTTCTGACTGTACTTTTGGTAAATTATCAGTCCCAGTGTGCTCAGTTTCCTCATCAACAGAAGGAATTAATCCTAGTAATTCTTATCAAGAGTTGTTACACAGATTAAATGAAATTTACCTGGGTCAGTGCCTGGTATACTGTAAGTACTTTCCTAATGTTATGGGAAAGTACTTTTTGGCGCCCACCACTTTTTCTCCAATCTTGTCTTTTTGTTATAGTGAATTTCCTGAGGGCAAAATGTTTACTGACTCTCTGAGATTCTTGTTTTTGTGATTTAAAAAGGAGTATGGACCCTAACTTCAAAATGAAACTAAACAGCTGCTTTTCATCCAGTGAATCTCCACAGTGGAAGAAGATATTTGGTGGGGTTGTTGTTAAATTCAGGCAAATGAGGCAGCCCCACTGTTATGTCCAAGTCAGAAGGTGTGTCACTGTTCTTGGCCTTTCATCACTTGGGCATGTGAAGGAGTCTGATGTTTATGGAAGTTGTTCTCAAAAATACACTGGGATAATCTGGGACGGGGGTGGTCTTCTCTGAGTGCCAAGAACATGGAAGGTGGCCAACATGAGACCTAATTTATGAAACCTCTGGCCTGAGTTTCTACGATATTTTGCTGCTCTTGTCTCTGGGAAGGAAAGCCTTTGGTGTGGTCCCAGCTACCATGGCTTCAGAGACGGCTCTGCGTGCACTCAAGCAGGCCATGTTTAATGACCCAATGAACTGATTTTAAGATTCTTTTCAAAGTTTTCAACCTTCACACTACTCAGTGTAAGAAATGAGATTCTCCTCGTGCTCACAAAGCATGGGGCATGGAACCAGCAGGCGCCTGATCATTTCCTGAATTAGAAAAGAGAGAGACATGCTCTGGAGGGAGCAGAGAAAAGGGGCTCCTTCCTTGGCCTAACTGGGCAAGAGGACTTCTAAAACAAGACAAGGATTATGTTGAATATTTAGGGACTGTGCTCAGCCTGGTAGTGGGGCCAGGAGGGCAGAGATACACCTTTTAGGTAGGGTGAACATGGTGTGGAAACTTTCATGTGGGAATTAATATGAGCCATAACACTGGGGGCTATAAAGGATTTAAAAAGGCTGGGCAATTACAACGGATGCTATACCACCTTTTCTTTGAGATGAAAAAGTTTTTCTTCTTTTCCCTAATTTCCTATCTCAAATATGTATTCATCTCTTCCTTTCCCCCTACTTTCTAGGGGGGAGGGAAGTATACAGACGCATTTGTTTCTCTCTGTTTTTGATCCATATTGTGTCCAGCACTTAACTATCTCTCTTAGCCTTGACCTCAGCTAGATCAGACACTCACACACTTTTCCCCCAAGTCTGCAGACTTTGATGTTGTTTGTTTATGTCCTGACATGCTCTTAAACCTAGGATTTTGATATTTCTGACCCAAGGTTTTGGACTGAGTGAATGTGTGATGTGTCTCTGCAATTTTTTGGAGGGTGAGCCTAATAACATACAACCAGAGGTTTGGAAACCACTAGCATAATGTTAAGGAGCATGGAGTCAAAGATTAAATATTTAATCTGACACCCCACTGGTGGGGTGTCAGATTAAATATTTAATCTTTGACTCCATGCTCCTTTCTTTCTGCCTTGGGTTTTTTCTCTCTTTCTTTCTCTTTCCTTCACTTCTCCTTCCTCTCCCCTCCCCCCAAGCTCCATTTCTCCTCTTCTTCTTCCTTGCTTCCTTCCAATTTGATTTGTCCAAGAACATATTTTCTCCAAACCCTAAGCTCCAGGAAGTGAATTCTGTACTCTTTCTTCTCTCTCAACTTCTAGTACACAGCAGAGTGCAAATGGAAACACACGCAAGTCCATGGTAAACTGCAGCATCTCTATAGGTAACAGGCATATATGCAGGGTAAGAAAAGCATGTCTATATTGTCAGTTAGGGACTAAGATCTTGTTTGTGACCTCATATGCAAAAAAATGCATTTGTATACAGCAATCAATGATCAGATTCTTTGACAAAAAACAACGAAAACAAATTGACTACAACTGTGAGTCAATTTAGATTTTATAACTGTGTGTGAACTCAAGTCACTAAGTCCAATACAACGGTATCTACTAAAGGTCCACGGCTATCCAGATTTTTTAAAAAAGGTGTGTATCTTCCATTTGTCTTGCTAATTTTGTCCCCTGAAAAGAATCCCTGATAGAGATAAGACTGGAAAGGCAGGAAAGCAGTTTCCAGAGCTGCTGTCCACACCCGAACACCCTGCATCTAGCTTTTCATTGCTCAAGGAATCTGCATTCCCTATAGTTCTGCCTGTGGAGCCTCTTGCCCAGTGCAAGTAAGAAAGAGAGATTAGAGGGAAAATATGGGAAGGCCACAGTCCACATACTTCGATGGGTCCTGTGAAGAGTCACAGCAGCAACTTTAATCCTTTTCTTCAGAATCAGAAGACTTAGAGCTGGTGTGACTTTTATACTTCTCTCTTTTTGTTACCTGGAGTCTGGGAATTACAGACTTAGGGACCAAATTAATCCTAAAAGCTGATGCTGTGCAACTGTGTGCCAAAGTGACTCTGACCCTTCTTACCGTAGCCTCACAGTCTTGGTGTTATCCTTTCCCCTTAAAGCACTGAATTGTTTGTTTGTTTTCAAGCATGTAGCCAGGATTTGATATGTGATATACCTATAAGGCCTTTCACTCTGGTCTTCACTATAGTCCCCTTCAAATACAGCATCCAGAAATGAGCACGACAATGCTGGTGACAAATGTCCAGTCCAGAGATCAAGGCAGGGCCCCATTTCCTCTCTCCTATTATTGCAGTGAGGGTCTTCCACGCCAGTGTCCCTGCCAGGCCACAATGGCTTCTATAGATTTCACAGTCACACCCTAACTGTCATACCAGCTACTGTTGGAGCGCTCTACTCCGCACATGTGCAGTGGTCTGGGCCTTGCTTTCATTCTTATTTAATATCTTCTTCATTTTGATCCAGAATTTTAGCCTGCTGCAGTGTTTTTACAAAGATTGTTTGATTCTTCATCTTTTTGTCACCTCTCAATTCCTCACATCCCATCATCTTAGATGTACCATGATGGGTTTCCAACTCTGTGTGTTCCGATGCTGCACGACACCTACCTGGAGTATACCGTAATCATCTGACAATGGCCACGGCTGGCTTCATGCCCGGGACCACCCATGCCACACTGAAAGTACCAGGAGGGCTGGCCACAGCCTCAGTGTGGGTTCCCCCTGCTACTCTCACTTGCACCTAATATGGTGCTTCAGAAACAACTGTTTCTCAATGCATGAATGAACAAACTTACTTGATCCATGCCATAAACCAGTGAAGAGATCAGTGTACATTTTATAGGTGGGGAAACTGAAGTTAAATAACTCAGACTTAGGATCCTGTAACCTGGTACCAGCATTTAAAAATAGTGCCTCAACGCCCTGGCCGGCGTAGCTCAGTGAATTGATTGCGGGCCTGCAAACCATACGATCGCGGTTTGATTCCCAGTCAGGGCACATGCCTGGGTTGCAGGCCAGTTCCCAGCAGGGGACTCACAAGAGGCAACCACACATTGATGTTTCTCTCCTTCTCTCCTTCCCTTTCCCTCTAAAGATAAATAAATAAAATCTTTTTAAAAATAAATAAAAATAAAAATAGTGCCTCGAAAGGTTAAATGACGTGTGAAAGATGTACTAATTACACATTGCAGAGCGGGACCCCCAAATCCAGTTTTATGCCTCTCTTCCTTATATCCCACTGGTGTGGGACACACCTCCCCTATCAACTACCCAATCACCTCTCCTACCAGCTTTCTTTTCTCCTCTCTGCAGAAACAGACATGGCTCAAGAAATTTCCAAATTAAAACCTGGCAAGGTTTCTATATTCTTTTTTCCTAAACCTATAAATCAAAATTGTCTAAACAGGTCACAAATGTTCCTCAGCGATATATTGGGAAAAGTTCTGATTTATGGTGCTGGTAGAATAATTTTAAATAATTATATAAGAGTTTAGAAAAATGCAATTAACACCTTTACAAGTTTTTTGAAATTAAAATGAATCTTCAGAGATGACTGTTCCCATACATAAAGATAGCCAGTTAAAAAATAAAAATAAAGCCACAAGATGCAACCATGTCTACACGATGCTGTGGAGACAAAGTATAGGAGATTTCATTTACAGTGAGAATTCACTAGCATGACCACGTTAGTACATGCTTTAACTCTGATGCCTTATCACAGGATAACACAATTAGCACATGTCATTACTGAACATCAAAATTAAATCACCAAATAAACATCTTGGTTCTTTCAGCCTCAGCGGATGCTTCTCTCACTCTGTACTGGCTCAACACATCCCACCACCCTGTCCTTCAGAACACTGCAAATCCTCCTACCTGCTCCTGCAAATCTGGCCAGGGTTTTTTCCTTCCTCTTTCTCTTTATCTGTGATTCATCTCTTTCAAAATCCAACCTTGTACAGATGAAGACACACTTCAAACATCCTTCCTTAAGCCTGATATCCCTGGGTACCAAAGAAAGGTTTGTCTTCTCTGATTTCCTTCTTGAGGCTTACGAAGCAGTAGTAGTTATGGTTTTACGCGATTAACTAATTTCTCAAGCTCACTCAGGCTAACAGCCCTTCCTCTTTGTCCTTCACTCAGTATTCTCCACTTTGGCCCATCTTGCCTATACTGTGTCCCAAACCTTTACCTCTACTTTCAACTCTGGAAGTAGCCTAATAAGGCCATTTCTGTACTAAACTAACTTTTTAGTCAAGTATGCATTGTCTAATGCGACCTGTTACTCACTTTTTCCTAGATTTATCTTGGATTAGAACTCTAAGCAATAATGTAGAACTTTACTTTCTACAGGTTTCTTTCAGATCCAATGGGAATTTGAAAACCCTCCATATTCATACACAGAAGGGTCCAATGTATCTGCCCAGTTCTTTCAATCACACTCACTCACACTCAGTGACCACACAAAGAGAAACTCTCAGCCACTACCCTGGCCATGAGAATGAAGAAAAACACAGGGAATCATCACAGGAACTTTGATCTGGAATAGATGCAGAGATCATTTTAATCCCACCCCCCCATTTTCCAGATAAGAAAACTCATGCCCAGGAAGGAAAAAGGACTAGCCAAAGGTCACACATTTAAGCAGTTACTGGCAGAACCAACACCAGAACCCCAAACTTCTGACTCCTAATTAACCGTTCTTTCTACTGCCTCATACCACCTGAAAGGCAGGTAAATGAGGAACCAGAAACACTACAACAATCAACCTGCAACACAACACTTTGTTTTCGGTTGGGAGATGTGGAGGAAGACAACAGTCCTTCTGTATTTGTTGGAATCAATAGTGCTTTTGACTTTAACTACAAATTATGAATGAGAAATGCACTCAATTATTAACCTACTAAAGGCCCAGAGACACCAAGAATTGAGTCATCTTCTACCGTCACTCACCTAAAATCCATGTAACGTCTTTGGCCATTGATCTAGAGCTGAGCCATCCAATAGTGTCGACACTAGTAACATGCAGGTATTTAAGTTTAAATTCATTACAATAAAGTAAAGTTAAAAATTCAGATTCTCAGTCATACTAGCCACATTTTGTGTATCCCATAGCCAGTGTGGCTAGAACCTACCATATGGGATAGCAAAGACATAGAACATTTCCACCACTGTAGAAAATTATATCAGAGAAGAACATACCAGTCTATGGAAGAAGCATAATATGGAAATCACTACAAAGATGAATTATAATTTTTCCAGCAGTAAAGGACTTGCAGGAATATTCTAGGCCAACTGTGTTTGGTTTCTGATGAGCAAAATTAGTCCTTAGAAGTTTATTTACACTTGTCTCCCAAGCTTTACAAGGTTTGGGATTGAATGCCAAGTACCACCAGCTCAGAGAGATGATTTTTCCACTAAACTTGTTGACTGGCTAAAACTAACAATATGGTATGTCTGACCCTCTTTAAGATGATGAGGGGTAAAATGCCTAGACGGCTGAAAAGAAAACTGAAGTACAACAATTTACCCCACATTTATTCTGGATCTATGTGATTTTAACAGACCCAACTTAGTCTATCCAGGAGAGTTAGGAGGGGCAAAATGGGTCAGTCCAAGCCAATCAGCATATTCCCATTCCTCTTTCCATAGTGATTTGGTTCAGGCATAGATGCTTTAAATCATTCAGCCAATTCAGAGTCTTGTTGGAACTATGGGTAAGAGATGTTCTCTTTTCAGCATGGGTTATCCAGCTATAAATATATGAATCCGGGCCTCTCTGAGGCCATCTTGCCTCAGCAAAAGGAGAACTTGACAGAGAATGAAGCCAACACAAAGAAATGCAGAACAAAAAACTGAGCCAGGCCAATTTTTGGTCCCAGCTGTGTCTGAGGCCAGACTAACCCTTGAACTTTGAAGTTCCGTGAGACAACAGACTTCCCCCACCATGCCCCCCATCATTAACCAGGCTCAGTTAGGTTTTGACATTTGCATGTGGAAAGGTTCTGACTAATACAGGTACTTCTTCCCACAAGGAGATTAGGAAGTAGTTATATTAATACAGCCAATCAACCTGGAAAAGCAGAGCAAGACAGAAGCACCAATTACAAAGCACATGATGGTCGTCAATCCTCATGTAACATCATTTTGGGAGGGATTCCCCAAGTCGACCCCGATTATCCATGACCTGTCCCAGCCACATACCAAGCACTAGGTTTCAACTCAAAATGTATGCATTTTTCTTTTGATCACCCAAATTTACAAGTTGTTTTTCACAAGCCCAGGGGATTTCTTTAACACATTTTCACCATCTAAAAAAAGATAGAATAATCCCCCCAAGGTCTCACAATGAAAGTTGATTAAGACTTCTTGGTCCAATGGATTTTCACTCAAAATTCTTTTAGTGTCCATTTCCACAAACCCTGCACTGGCTGCTCATTCTTCAGTCTGTTTCTCCCCTTTTCCTGAGTTTGATATTGAAGTTTCACTTTTTTTCCTGGGCCAATTTGCCAAATTGTGACAATCATAATTTCACAAAGCCTGACAAAAAATAGTATCTGTTAGCAACTATTTTATTATAATCCATACATTCTAAGGAAGTACATTCTGTCATCTGGTGGCCCACTTCACAATGTCCATTGTGCAAGCTATGTTGACTGAAATCACTTACTAAGATCAAGCTGTTCTAACAGATTAAACACCCCTTAAATAATGCTAATTTTTTAAAAAACTTTGAATCCTTATTTATAAAACAACTTTAAAAGTTAATTATTGTTTAACTATATAGATTTGGACATAAAATAGCTGTTCTCATTAGTGACTTCTGTACTTATTATGTTAATGATCTTGTAAAAATGCACTCATTTCTATGTCCTTGTGTTTTCTATCCAGCTCACCAACAGCATGGAGCTACTGTTTTCTCCCCTTTTGCCTTTTCATTTCATTAGTATTCAGCATTCCAAAATTTCATTTATTCTCCTGTTATGAAATTTTAGCCAAAGATTAGTGACATCTTATGGCTTAAGATGTTTACTAATAAGAATATTAACTTGGTGTTTTAAAGTCATCACGAACAATTCCATCACGTTCGCATAACATTATTAACATCTTTTGTTAAGTGTGTGTCACATTTGGTGTCTCTGGCCGAATGGCTGCTGCTTCTTCTTTTTTTTGTGTAATCCTCACCTGAGGCTATGTTCATTAATTTTTAGACAGAGAGGAAGGAGAAGAGAGAGAGAGAGAGAAACATTGATGTGAGAGAGAAACATCGTTCAGTTGCCTCCCATATGTGCCCCGACTAGCAATTGAACCGGCAACCTAGGTACATGCCCTGACCAAGAATTGAACCTGCAACCTTTTTGGTGCATGGGACAACGTTCCAACCAGCTGAGCCATCTGGTCAGGGCATGGTTAGATGTTTCATGTTCCAGTTTTCATTTGGTCCTTACTTTAACCTTGTGGGGTGGGTATCATTTAAAGCCAATTTATAGACACCCTATTAAAAGTGAAACGGTCAAATATCTTGCCCAAGGTCAGGTCAGGTTTCAGACACAGTTACCTGTGTCTCCAAAGACTGTACTGATTCTTTGGACTACATGGCCAACAATTCTAAAATTTGAGCTAAACATATCAAAGTGAAATCTTTCATAATTGTACCTTTCTTTGACACTTGAATGTAGTGTCTCACGTTGACAGTTGGCCTTTTCCATCTTTTGTCCTTGGTCAGGGGACAAAAGGAGAACTCTGCCCTCTCTGACTGTGCTCCGCAGTACTGGTTTGCCCAGCCGGTATTATTAATTTCACATTAGAGGTCTGTGAGCCTTGCCTAAACAACAATCTTTTAATTGTCCCTTATGTGACAATGCTATATACCAATGTCATTATTATGCAATTTATTGAGATAAAAGTGTGTGTGGGGGTACTATTTAACAAATGCCATGCTAATTTTATTATTGGAGAATCTTGAATAGTTGCCTTTTCTAATCAACAGCATCTCTGGCTGACTGAGAGATAAAGGTTGCAATCCCAGGCTGGAGAAGCCATCTCCAATCACTCCAAGTCAGTGAAGGGAGGGATTGAAATTCTGAGTTCTGTCTGGCCAGGTACCATCCAAGAATGTGCGTCTCTTCCAAAGCACGAGCAACATTTAAGGTGACCCTGGGCTGCAAACTTCTGCTGCAGAGCAAAGCAGGAAGCTGAGTTATGTACAGTTAGAAGCTATTTAATTCCCGCATCACTTGCCAGCTCTGCATCCTACTCTCAGCTGTAACACGTTCTGCGGGAATTGCAGGCTACCTCTGGGCCCGGCAGTAGGGCATAGAATCTATCTATGCACAGCCACGAAGCATAAACATTCAGGAAAAAATAATGACTTGGGAAGCGCCAGACACCCTACGCAAACATAGGCTACATGTGTGTTCACAGATAGAAACTAACGGCTGTGTACCCTAAAGGCCCCATAAGGAAAATGCAGTCACCTTTACAGTAAAATGCAACTTACTGTTCAACATGCTACAAACTAAGATGAAAGAGGCCAGGAATGAATTCCAACAGTGAGCTCTTGCAGGACCTGGGATTTCTTCTGGTGAGTCCAGGCCATGCAAAAACTTATGTATAGGTCCCGCATAGCATAAGAGCAAGGTCGAAAAGGGCTGCAGGCTCGATTTTTGTTGGGTGGGCCCCGGGAATAGACCTGTGTGAACTCATTCTGTGTCTCATTCTCCAAAGGAGCTTAGCAAAGTCAGAAATCTCACGTTGATTAAGTGCAACAAAACAATACAGGTTTTGTCTGGCAAAGGGTTATGCAACACATTAAAGTTCAGGTAAACAAGACTGGGCCTCCCCAGAACTATTCTGACCATTTCCTGGAAGCAACAAATAAGAGCACACATTCCCTGTCAGTCTATCACAAAATGACAACAAAAGCCATCCAAAGTTTCCTACTGAGAAATGCTAATGGTATTGACAAAAGCTTAATAGTCTCTTTCTGAGACTTCTGTGGTTTAGCACTTTGTCAAAACAGGATACTATTTAAATTAAAATTTTACTGATTCAAGTTCAGAAAACCCCTGCTTTGCTGTTTTTTTTTAATAACCAAATTCGTGGGTGGGGAAACTTTGACCTTTATTTTTTCTTTTTTTAATGGTACCTTATATGGGTCTATGAAGGTACTATATTTAGCAAGTTAATTTAGGTGTTTAAGCAAGATGACTATCACTTTCTATGAATTACTGTACATACGAAATCAGGGGCTTGTTACATTATGCAAAAGCAACTCAAGTGAAACAAACAAAAATATCTGTTTGCATACACGTTTTGTAAAAATCTCTGGGGAGAAAAGGGGGAAATACAAATAGAATCACCACAGCATAATGTGCTTCCCATGTGAATCCGGTTTAGCATTTCTTTCGAGAAGAAGGCTAAGCAGGGACTACAAGACTGTGGTCAAGAGGCAAAGCCAATATCAAACCTGAAGCCCTGCAGCAGTGAGAACCTTGGTGCTGGAAGCAGACAGAGCCTCCACAAACGGTGGAAGCGCAACCAAGTTAGTTTCTGTCTGGGGGTTTTCTACCTGCTGTTCCCTCAATCTGAAATATTCTCCCCCTTTCCATACTCAATCCCTTACTTAGTCAAGGTTTCTGCTCACAGGTCACTTCCTCAAAATTGTCTTCTCAGCCAGCCAATCTAACATGGGAATCTCATCACCACTGTCTGTATATTAACTAGCGTTGTCTTTTTACTAACCCCATCATCACATGACTGATTACTTTCTTTTTGCTTACAGTTTTGGTTTTAATGCCCCATAAGAAAATAAACTCCTTGAGTTAAGGGAACTTAGGCCTTTGGTGGAGTGTCTAGGCTAATGCAGCCACTGAGTAATTTGTCAGATGTTGAACAGGGAACCTCATATTCTTCCCAACCTTTGACTGACTGCTGACCTGCTGTGGCATAGACACAGCCGTGCCAACACTGTCAAAGATCCTCAGACGCTGGACTGGCAGTTCAATAGAAATACTGAGCTACTTATTTTGCCTTGCAATCACTTTGTAATTATTTTCTAAGGTCTCACAGATTTGAGAATATGGAATCTCTCAATGTTCAAGCGGGCAAATTTCAAGGCTAAAGAAAATCTGGAGAGTTTGAGAATCTAATTCCTCAAATATTTGTTTCATTTTTTGTCAATCTGTCTTTTCTCATTAGTCATAGGAAAGTCTTTTTTTTTTAAGTTCTCACTAGAGGACTTTTTTTTCCATTGCTTTTAGAGAGCGAGGGTGAGAGAGAGAGAGAGAGAGAGCAGGAAACATCGATGCAAGAGAACAGCACTGATTGGTTGCTTCCACATGTAGATGGGAGATGGTACGTGTCCAGATCAGGGGCCGCATGCACCTGCACCTGGGCTGGGGACAAACCTGCAGCCCTTTGGTTATGGGATGATTCTCCAACCAGCTGAGCCACACCAGTCAGGGCTCACAGGAAAATCTTTCAGTGAAGTGGACAATATTCTGGCCAATGACCTTGAACCAACACTCACCAGTGCCCAGGGATCAGGTGACATGTTTGCCTTTAACCTTTTCTCTGTCCAACACAGCTGAGGGCTGTGACAGTACACGCATTACACCGGCTCACTCATGCAGTGACTAAATAGGCCTAATGAGAAGGTTGGTACTGGTGGAAGCCAGCCTCTGAGACAGCCCCAAGGATTCCCACCATCTGGTATTCATTCTTTGTGTAGTCTCCTCCAACACTGGGTCAAGGGCTGGTCTTTGTGAGCTATAAATATGGCAGAAGGACTTGTATGTGATTTCCAAAGTTAGGTCACATAAGACTTGGATCAATTAGGGGGAAGCCAGCTGTCCTGTTATGAGACTCTCAAGCAAACCCATGGAGAGTTCCTCATTTTGAGGAACTGAGGCCTTCTGCCAAAAGCCATGTGAGCGAGCCATCTTGGAAGGAATCCTCAAGCCCAGCTCAAGCCCTCGCCTCACATAGCAACTTCCATCTCGTCAGAGATTCTAGCCAGATCCACCCAGCTAAGCCACAGCAAATGTGTGAAACAATCAATTCAACACTGTCGTTTAAGACATTAACTTTTGGGTTAACCAAAGAGCATCTGAATTTATGAGGGAAAACGGCCTCATCTCTCTAGTATGAACTTCCCTCCTGCAGGAAAACATGGCCATGTGGGAGTCACCAGTGCAGACTCGTTAATGAAGAGAGCCGAGGTCCACTTTTCACACGGGCAGCCAGCTGAAGATGATATCAAATCTACAGCCAGGATGCAGAAGTACAAAGAATCCAGAATTCTAAAATTCCCGGGCTCTACCTGGCCTGTCAGAGAATCCCGCAGCCCTCCCCATTCTAAGGTGGACTGTCAATGAAGTTTTGGCCCCTTAGAAGAGGGTTTGACGGCAGCCAGGCAAGTAACGGAACATGTACAGCAGGTTGTCTGAAGTCCGTGGCAAAGTGGAAAAGGGCAGCATTTCTGAGCTCCAGATACCCACTTCTATGTGGGAATGTTGTTTGAGCTTCTGATTGTTTTTTTTACGGTAAGTTAGAGAAAATATTTAATGGGAAAATTGCAGATTTTATAACCTCTGCAGCGAACAATACCACAAAATGTTAAAACACTGTGCAAACAGGAGTATCCAGCCTATAGACAAACCATCAGTTTGCAGTCTCTACTGGAGTTTATTGCTTGCTTCCCTCATTCTTCTACCTTAAATCTTAAGATTCCTATTTCCAAAGAATTTCATTTCCTAAACCTTTTCTCACATATTCCCAGACAATTCCATGTTTTTTTATAAAACATTACTGACCCGTTTGTATCAAAGTTTTCAGGATGGCTATTAGAAAACATTTTGCCCCTTTTTTCATAAATGAATAAATAACGTGATAATACAGAAGTGAAAGAACAGTGCCCTGCAGGTGTGAAAAAAACTACACTGGGGGAAAAAGGCACAGAGCAGTGAAGAATAACAAATGACTCAGTCCCAAAGAGGGCAAAAGGTAAGCCTGACTAGAAGGCCTCAGCAAAAGACAACTTTAAAATCCATGCTTTCCTTCCCAACACATCAAGACCCACGAAAAGCAAATATTATGAGGAAATGAGAGTACTCCCTGATCCCCTTTGCACATCTGTAATTATAAGTCGGTAAGAAAATAACTGTACAAATTCCTCCTTAGAGTGGAGAGAGGAACCTGGAGGTGTTCAGGATGGAGGAGATCAAGCTTCACCCATTCTTCTCAGCAGGTGCAGTACCTCGAACATCACAGGAGAAGTAGATGCCTGTTCAGAGGACCTACTGGCATGAAGAGCAATCGGTACGTTTTTCATTGGCTGTAAATCTTTAATTCATCTGGTGCACATGGAAGATGATGGTGTTAAGTTATGACCATGCTAAATGCATGAAGAAATTGATAATCACCAGTCTCTACCCTTCTATCACTGTTGAAAATTCTCCATGTTACCTAATTTCAATTTTTCTTTTGTGCAGGTCTGCCTGGGATCTCAGAAGTGATAGTTCACAACCAAAATCATAAAGTGAATTATGAGGACAAAGCTGCAAGAGTAAATACAATTTTGAGCACAACGTGTCATATTCTATACACATACATGTTTTAACTTAATCCTTCAATATAAACTGAGTGGTAAGCATTTCAACTTTATATAAGAAGTTCAGACGTGAGCCAACTTAGACCAGTTCACAGAACTGGTTAATGATGGTTTTTGAATCTGGGTTTATCTGATTCCAGAGTCTTAAGAACTAAGCTTAATTTTCTCATCAACTCCTCAAGCTAAAGATTAAAGGCAACCCCAAGATTTTCCCTAACTATCAACATGTTGTTATTATTATTAAACTATGTAGAAATATGATTATTAATCATATCAGTGTTTATAAAAAAGATTAATAAACTTCACACTTAGGTGGGACAGGTATGAAAAGCACAAGTGTGAAAAGGACTCAGAAACAAGAAAGGAAGTTCAACTTTGTAACTTTTACAAAGCTAACGGGAAGCCGCAGTGTACCAGTCTCAGCCCAGAGAGAGAAGGGAAGAACACAGAGCCCCTTGGGACACTAGCGTAGTATCAGTGGAAATTCAAGGTCACGTTCCTCCCCCACAGACTCAGGAAAAGAGAAGGCTGGTCTGTGGGACCAAAGCAAACCTCCGATAGAAACTTTCAGAGGAAATGATTTAAGCTTTTTTTTTAAATGAGAAGCATATTTTTCAAATGCTCTTTTGAAGTTCTTATTTCCATTTCAAGTTTACACAAATAAAAATAATCATGTTTTCAACAGGTCTTGGGTTCACTGTGGAGGAGGAAGTCTGGCTTGGTTTTCTTCAGTGAAACTTCCAGGTCTTCGAGGTTTCCTCTTATTTGGAGGGAAAACTGAAGCTTCAGGCAGACATGTCCTGGAGATTACTGGGTAGTGTCCTGCCCTGACTGCAATGCAGTAAAAGTAGCATGGAGAACATGTCGTAAATGGCAGGAGTCAGGGTCAGATTTTGGAGATGTCTGAAGAATCCACATTAAAAAACACCTTTCCATCTTTCACCAGGAGAAAATACATACCAAAATGTTATAAAAGCAAAAGAACATTCTAGAATAGCATTGTCGATTACAACCTTCTATGATGATGGAATTGCAGTCCATTGCAGTCCAATGGACTGCAATTCCTTGCAGTCCATCGGAATTGCTATCTCATTTCCACCAAATTTTAACATCAAAGGAATCCTGGATCTCGATGAAGTTAATTATATTAATGATAAAAAACAGACAAATCTTGATGATGATGATTATAATAATCATCCAGCTGTTATCTCTACTTGCACTGGCCAAAATAGCAGCTAGCCACTGGCCGCATGGCTATTTAAATTAATTTAAAGCAAACACAATTTAAAAGTTCAGTTCTTCACTTGCACTAGTCACATTTCAAGTGCTATGTTTTCATTGTTCTCTATATTCACACCAATTAGAGCACTTCCTACTTCACATTATTAATTCCTTCTGTGCAGTTTCAACTGTGATATAAGGATTAAGAAACACTCACTTCTGTACTCCAGCATTAAGTAGGGTCTGGTACACAACATGTACACAAAAAAATGTTAATATGAATGGATGGGTAAATGAGTCACTCAATCCTCTAGTCTATCTTCACATTTACTTCCCAGAGGCCTTGCAGTCCATTGGAATTGCTATCTCTTTCCACCAAATTTTAACATCAAAGGAATCCTGGATCTCGATGAAGTTAATTATATTAAGGATAAAAAAACAGACAAATCTTGATGATGATGATTACAATAAAGACCAAGAATCTTCTCATGAGAATGCTGTGGTCTTGGCTCCCAATGACTTCATTCTCTATCAGTTTCCCTTGAGGTCCTGCCTTGTTTTTCCCCAATATTAGATACAAAACTGTTTTCTTTTTCATCTATTTTTCTCTATAAAACAAGTAAATTGTTAGATGTCCAAGCTTCTCTTCACAAAGACGTCCTGACGATCAAACCCAAACTTTTAAATCAGAAATCAGCAAACTTTTTTCTGTAAAGGCTAGATAGTAAGTAATTCAGGGTTTTGTGAGATAACTTCTGAAATCTACTGCAAGCAGCCACAGTCAGCAAAACAGATGAGGTTGGCTCTGTTCCAGTAGTACTTCATTTGTGAACACCAAAATCTTCATTTGATACAATTTCCATTTTTCATGAAATATTCTTCTTCTGATTTTGTAATCACATAAACATGTATATGGCTTGTAGTGTCTACAAAATCAAGCCGCGGGATTTGGCCCACAGGCTAGTGTTCTCTACCCTCTGTTCTATGGCCTGTTCCCAGTTCATCACTTTATATAAAAGTTCAAGGTCCTGAAGTCACAGAGCTATCCTGACACCAATGGAAACTAACCCGTCATTGTAGACAGCCTAGATACTCAAGAGCTGTATAGTCCAACAGCTCCAGGGGCCGGTTGGGAGCCAGAGCAGGGAAGTGCTGGTGTCAAAGTGGAGTGGGGCGGCAAAGAGAGGAAACTGCACCCTGGAGGGGGAGCACAGCTTCTCCACTCTCCCTGGCAACAGTTCCAGCTGTTATCCTCAGCTGGGCAGACAGATGAGGGCTCAGCTGGTCTCAGAATCCTTTTATAAACCAGTTTTGTCCAGACTTCTATTAGTCAAAGTCCTGATCTACATCAGGGTTTCTGCAAGCCCGTTCTTTATGCCTTTGATCTGCAGTTACATTATCTTCAATTAAGCGTTAATATATTGTGCATGGACTGACACTGTCACACAGAATGGTAAGGCTCCAGGAATACATTCCAAAGCCAGTATTTTAAATAGAGCTGTGTAGGCAGTGAAATATTTATTTTTGAATTCATTTGTGTATATTTTAAAAAATTACTGCTCTCTAAATTTCCTTTGAAATGTCTGACCTGCTGTTCATAAGTCAAAAAATATAATCTTTTTTGTAGAACTCCAATTGGTAAATTGTACTAAAAGAAAAGTCGGATTGGCTACTTCTGTTAGATGATGGGTATTCAGAGCTCATACAACTGGTGTTATCTTAAAAAAAAATCCCCAAATGCATATGGACCTCATGGGCTATGCTACTATAAGACTGTTTTGCCTTCATTAATTAGTAGTCCAAAAAATTCCTCATGACTAGCAAGGTTAAGAGCCTTCTATAAAAATAGAAAAAAGTCAAATAAGACATGGATATGGTAATACAGGTGGAGGTATACGACACCCAGTTTCTCTTTCTGGCTTCGCATGAGTAGTTTTTACTTGCTGTATTTTGTAAAACGAGCAGGGCAGGTATTTGTTTAGAAAACAACGAGAAGAGAAACGCTCTCTGTAAATACAAATTCTACATTTTAAAGATTTTATTTATTTATTGCTAGAGAGAAGGGGAGAGTGGGAGAGGGAGAAACACTGGGGCATCATGCTCCCTGACAAGAGATCACACCCGCCTGGGCATAATGCAAGCATACGCCCAGGTGGGGACTCGAACCAGTGACCTTTTGCCCAACCAAGTGACCTACGACGCCCAACCAAGTCACACTGCTCAGGGGTAGGCTTTACATTTCAAGTAACATTCCAGTTCCTCAATAAGGGATGACCCAAGCTCTTAAAACCAGGTGTGACTCTGAGGCCAGTTTCAACACCTGAAATGTATCCAATAGAATCTGATAGGAAATCAAGTTCATGATCTCATAAGACTTGCAATATTTCCAATTTGGGGCTGGCCTGGAAGTTTCGTTTAAAAATAGGTACCTATGATAAAAATGTGGTCTATAGGTAGGTTCATTCCAAAGCAGAAATATCATAATTGTATAGAGAAAAAGATAAACTGCATATTTGAAACACCAGATAGACCTTTGGTATGTTACCAACCAGACGATTCTTCTTTGTCTCCACTCCCAGGACTTTTCAAGTGGACTCCAAGGTTAGAAGGATGGGTGGTCTATCTAACTTTTGCACAGTGCATGCAGCCTCCTGTCCGGTGCTACTTCCTGGGCAAGTTACCTAAAGCCAAAAGATTCCTGGCCAGGGATTCCCTACCATCTTCTGATGATCATGGATTGCTCACATTGGTGAGATGTTGTAGAGTTCACGTCCACTACAATAGAAGGGACTGAAGAACAAAGAAATGAGGGAAAACAGAATGAAAGGGACACTGAGCTTTCAAATTAGAAAGGAACATAGCTGTCCCCTTGACAAGTGGTATTCAGCTATAGAAGGTCAAGAAAAAAACGCTTATGAAGGCTTTTCAACACACCTACACTTGGGCCATATACCCCAAGATTCTTGTCCAGTAAGTAGATGGAGTTCAGGAATCTACCAGTGATTTTGAAAGCTTTGAGACCTAGACCTTGATGATGATAAAAATTTTGTTAATTCTGATGTGCTTCCAAGGTGGAGAAACATTGAGCAACCCTTTGTAGGTACGAAGCTGAGGCTTACAGAGGCAAGTCACTGTGCCAAAGTCACATGTGCCTGGATTCAGGACAGGAGCAATGAAGGAAACCTGCGGGGGCTCCGAGCAGAAGGGCTCAAGGAGGAGCCACGCCCACTGTGGACGCCCTAGATCTGTCTAACTATCGACAAAGCATCTACATCGCATGGGGCACAAGTAGGCTTACAGGTGTAGTTACTGCATTAGCTTCCATACAGACGACTGTGAGCCAATTTTTGCCCACCCTGTATCTCTATAGGAAACTTTTCGGGCAGATGGCAGGAAAGTGTTTTAATGTAACAAAGTCAGGTTACCAACTAAATTATTATGAAAATACTCTGGCATATTAAAATCATCTGTCTTGAAAAGACGCTCTCTTCAGTTTCACACAAGTATGAGGTGGGGGTTAGCTAAGGCCCTGCCAGCTAAGTCTGTTTTCTGAATCTCAAAAAATCACTACTTTTGTCATTACACCCACCTTAATGTGTAGAAAGATGTCAGACCAAAATATAGAAAGGAGCTGGGTGTTGGGTGGCACCTCTGTGCAAATTCAAAAGTTGCTTTTTCTTCCAAGAGGACACGACCGCAGTCCCAGGCCAGAGTACAAGGCTAGGTCAGCTCGATTTCAGTTCTCTCTAGCCCCCAGTTCAGGCAACTTTATTCAGTGAACAACCTGCAGGTCCATACTCACTCTTCAAAAGCAGAGGTCAGCAAACTATAGGCCAAATCTGGTCTTCACCTACATTTGTATGATCTGTGAGCTAAGACCTGTTTTTATATTTTAAATGAGAATAAAAACAAAAGAACATTTCCTGTTCAGTGAAAATGATAGGAATTTCAAATTCCAGTGTCCCCACGTGGATTCTGATTGAGACAGAGCCTGCTCACGTATGTATGCCTTCAGGAGACTAGCAGAGCGAGCATCCCTGGAGATGGCCACAGAACCAAGAACATTCACCTGCTGGCCTGTACAGACATTTGCTGACCTCTGGTCTAAAGGAAGAAAAGAGTTAACTATTAAGACAAATTCCTTTTGTAGATTTAATGAAAAGTTCCAAGCAAATGTGGCAGGTGAAAAAGTTTCTTTATATATACAAACTTGAAACCTAGAAAATGATGGAGGAAGGTCAACTTCATTACCTAGCCACCTTGACAGTACCTTTAAATGTCATCAATCAGTATGTGCCTTGCATGACTTGCAAGGGCTCATTATAAATTACAGCACACAGGCCCCTGACACGATCCAGGGACTGTAACAGGACTCGGGTGACGTAATGTGATAAAGGAGACTTCTCTGTATAGCTCTATATGGCACAGAGCTGGAGAATTTCCAAGAAACTTAATTTCCAAAGTGCCACCTATGACTACTCAAGATAATTCCACCCAAGCACCAGGCATCCTTGAAGAAAACATTATCTTTTCTGGAAACGCTTGTTACTGAGTGTTGTCCTCAAAAATATAAATTTGTAGCTATTTTTACCAATGAGACAGACTAAATTCAGGATGTAGATTTTCCAATTAGACTCTTTTAAAACATCTGTTGGGAGGCTGCATTTAACATTAGTTATTTGAGCAAAGCACAATTTGATTAGACTGTCTGAAACGAAGCCAAAGTCTGCAAAATAATAGCTCAATTAAATTCTGTTTTGCTTTCATTTGTCTTGGATTTTCCTGAGTGAGATACTGTTGCAAATAATCAAGTAAGTCAATTCATTTCAAAATGAGAGATTTAAGTACATTTTCCATCTTCCCTCCAAGTTTATTTAATAATCTTCTCCATCTTCACTATTCTTCATTGAGCTTTAATCTTGACACCAAATACATTTCTGTATTTATCTTTAGTCTACTTTAATTTTCTATTCTTATGAATTAAACTTCCATGCCACTGATATTATACCTTAAATTGATCAGCAAACGTACAAGGCAAACACGGAACATTACGCAGCCAAACTGCTCTGCCGTTTTGTGATTTTCACTCCATACTTGGCAAGATTAATTTCATTGACCCAATGAAAGGTTTAGGCAGGACTGACACTGGATTCTTTTAATACTGTGTTTATGTTCTTGAAATGTTCCCAGAGGTTTGTGAACCTGAGCCCAGTTTGCAGCTTCTTCCACTAAAGCAGTATCAATTTTTCTTCATTTTAGGGTCAGATTTTTGACTCATTCTCTCACTTATCACTCATTCAGTAATTCATTTTTGAATGAAATACCTACATACTGTCTACTTTGTGCTAGGGGAACAGAATGCTGCAGTTCAAGATTGTAGATTAGAGAATAGTCCCTTGACTGTTAAGATAATACAGCATTAATTCTCATAAAATTCTGGGGAAACCAGGACAAAAGAAAACCTACAATGGAATTTTCAGGATGCCATAACCTTTATTTATACCAGAATTGACAGAGTTAGGGAAGTAATGCACCATCAATAGAATGCTGATAACAGGAGTAGCAGGGAGGGATGATGACAGCAGGTAACATTTATTAAGTATATGCCATGTGCCAGGCATTGTGCAGGCTGCCACTACCTAGTTCCATCAGCTGGTCTTCACTACAACTTACTGGGGTCACCCCTTTAACAGATGAGGAGCCTAATGTCTTCCCATCAAGAGTGCCCAATCACAAGTCAACTGCAAGGAGAAGGACAGTCTTGTTATGCTGCTGAAACATACGTTTGGCATTGAATAGGCAGTCCTTTTTTTTAAACTATATTTTATCGATTTTGTTATTATAGTTGACCAGATTTTTCCCCCTTTGATCCCCTCAGCCAGTGCCCCATTCCCTCCAGCACTCTTACTTAGTTCATGTCCACGGGTCATGCACTTAGGTTTTTTTGCCTCTCCTCTTTCTACACTGTTCTTCACCCCCCCCCAATCTATTTTGTGCCTACCAACTTGTGCTTCTTAATCCCTGTACCTTTTCCCACATTCTCCTTCCCCATTCCAGCTGATAACCCTCCAAATGACCTCCATATCTATGATTCTGTTTCTATTTTGCTTGTTTGCTTAGTTTGTGTTGATTCACTTGTTGATAGTTGTGAGTTTGTTGCCCTTTTAAAGTTCACCATTTTGATCTTTTTCTTAAATGGTTCCCTTTAACATTTCATATAATAATCACTTGGTGATGATGAACTCCTTTAGCTTTACCTTGTCTGAGAACCACTTTATTTTCCCTCCCATTCTAAATGATGGCTTTGCTGGATAGAGTAATCTAAGTTGTAGGTCCTTGCTTTTCATAACTTTGAATACTTCTTGCCAGTCCCTTCTGGCTTGCAAAGTGTCTTTTGAGAAATCAACTGCCAGTCTTATGGGCACTCCTTGGTAGGTAACTAATGTCTTTTCTCTTGCTGCTTTTAAGATTCTTCTTTATCTTTAAACTTTGACATTTTAATTATAATGTGTCCTGGTGTGGTCCTCTTTGGATTCAACTTGTTTGGGACACTCTGTGCTTCCTGGACTTATATGCCTATTTCAACAGTTAGGAAAGTTTTCTTTTATTATTTTTTCAAATAAGTTTTTAATTTCTTGCTCTTCCTCTTCTCCTTCTGGCACCTCTATGATTCGGATGTTGGTATGTTTAGAGATGTCCCAGAGGCTGCTTGCTCTATTCTTGTTGTTTCTTTTTTAAGTACTCTTTTCTTCTTGCTGTTCTGGTTGAATGCTTTTTTTCTTCTTTTTGATCTAAATCATTGATTTGAACTTCGGCTCCATCCCCTCCCTGCCACTGATGGTTCCCTTTGGATTTTTCTTTATTTCACTTAATGCAACCTTCATTTCTGCCTGGGTCTTTTTTATGCTATTGCTATACCCAATGATTTCTATGAGCATCTGAAAAACAGTGTTTTGAACTTTGCATCTGACAAGTTTCTTATCTCCATTTCATTCAGTTCTTTCCCTGAAGTTTTGTTCTGTTCTTTCATTTGGGCCATATTTCTCTGTCTCCTCATTTTGGCAGCCTCCCTGGTTTGTTTCTGTGTATTGGGTAGAGCTGCTTTGACTCTCTGTCTTAGTAGCATGGCCTGTTGTGGAAAAGGCATCTGAAAACTGTGTGGGGCAGAGCCTTAGGTAGTCACGAGGGCAGGGCAACCCGTTTAACCACTTTGTGGCTCTGTGTGGGGAAGGGTTCAGAGAAGGGACAGTGCTGCTGCCTGG
The DNA here is from genome assembly GCF_014824575.4 of Sturnira hondurensis. Classification (NCBI taxonomy): domain Eukaryota; kingdom Metazoa; phylum Chordata; class Mammalia; order Chiroptera; family Phyllostomidae; genus Sturnira; species Sturnira hondurensis. The sequence goes on from NW_028075471.1 coordinate 18,009,270, forward strand.
CCTCTGTAGATTGCCCGGGAGGAAGCTGTCTCTCCAGCACTCACCCCCTTGCTAGTCACTTCATTTTTTCCCTTTCTCCCCAAGTGCCACTCGTGCCCTTCTGGCTTTTGCTCTGGTGCTGAATCTCATAGGGGATGGGTCTGTGTGAGTCCTAAGTCCTTTGTGGGTCCTTTAAGAGAAGTCTCTTGAGAATCTTGCAGTTTCTTTTACCCCCACTAGTTTTTGCAGCCAGAAGTTATGGGGACTTACCTTCCTGGTGCTGGAACCCTGGGCTGGGTGGTGTGGTCTGGGGCTTGGATTGCTCACTCCCCAGGTACCCTTCGTGAATTTTATCTACTACACATGAATGTGGGACCACCCGTTCCACCACCTCTCTGTGCCTCTGTATCTCTGGCCCTCTTACCCATCTGGATGAACTTGGCTTCTTTAAATCCTTGGTGTCAGAATTCCATACAGCTCGATTTTCTGACAAATTTGGGTGATGTTTCTTTTGTAGTTTAGTTGTAAACTAATTTTTTCTGTAGTTATGTAAGGAGGTGAAGTGGGTTTACCTACACCTCCATCTTGGCAGACGTCTCGGTCATTCCTTTTCCTTTTAAAAAGAGTTACTATAGCCTTGGCGAGGTTGCTCAGCTGGCCAGAGCATCATCCTAACACCAAAGTTGAAGTTTCAATTCAACTAATAAATGCATAAATAGGTGAAACAACAAATCATAGTACCTCTCCCCTCCTCTTTCTAAAATCAATAAACTTTTTATATATTTTCAAAAAGGTATATTAAAAAATAAACAGAGTTTATATGATTGTGAGAACCAACTTTTCTGAGAATTTATTGTGTACTAGGCATTGTGCAAGTACTTTTCATTTCATCACTTAACCTTCACAATCACCTTCAAGGAGTGAGGTAATCAGTCACATTCTCTACATGAGAAAATGAAAATACAGAGAGGTTCAGCTACTTTTCCTGGGTCACACAGAAGTAAAGGTGGTACTAGGACTTGAACCTGGCAACCTCATATTGCAGGCCATGCTATTATGTACCTTGTCTCATATTTTGGTACATAATCTCAGAAACTCTAATGTCTTTGCTGAGTTTGTGTGAGGACCCACTGCGTAAGAATCTGTGCCTTTAAGGAAAAATTCCTCCTTGTGTTTGACCATGTAAGAGATATAGTGTTATGATAAGAATACAATTTGACCAGTCTTGAAGAAGGATATAGGGAAAACCACAAAGTACACATTTTAATAGTTACCACAAGATCTATTAGGTTTCCCAGGAAAAAACAACCCTAAGTACTTCTCTACTTTGGTATGTGGTCAGCACAGACGATGTCAGATCAATCTGACAAGTTTGGTAAAGAGAAGGCCACGTTCCACACTGCCACATCCAGTGCCCACGGGTGACACAGGCAGCCAGTCAGGGGAGCGGGGCCCCTGTTGCAGGATCCTTCAAACAGCACTGTGGGCAGAGCCACTTCCAACACAGACCAAACAAAGCCTCTGTGTGGTTTGGATTCATGAATCTGCTTCTAAAGTAAATAACAATCCCTTTATGTGATGAAATAAAGAACAAAAGCAAACATAATTTCATCAATATCTTATTAAAAGTGGCTTCATTAGGTGGGATGAAGCAGCTCTCCAGCAAGAAAACAAGGCAGTGCCTGGCCTGCAGGTGCTTCAGCCACAGGAGGTCGGAAGGAAGCCTGCAGGGCATTGACGAGACACCAGTGAAAAAGAACCTGGGATAACACACAGAGTTTAGATATGGGGAGTCACAGCACATCACATGGCTCTTGGTTTCCTTCTGAGGAAAGCAGACAGAGAGATAATTCTCTGAATGAAACTCAAACAATTTAATCCCTAGACTTTTGTTTAAATGGCAGGTGACAGAACAAGGAATATTTGCAATCCTGGATTGTGGGGACTTGGTATTGTAGGTGAGAGTAGACCACTGGAAGTTTTTGAATAGCACAGTGACATGGCATCTGGGGAAAACTATGAGATACATATGAAGACTACAACATGTGCCAGGGGAGGGGGGCAGGTTATAGCTCTTCGACAAGATCTAGGCATCTGCCAACTGAAGGTTCGGCGTCTGGAACAAGGCAGCATCAGAGGAAACACAGAGACAGGAATAGGTAGAAGATACTCAGCAGAAGGGAAATGGCAGACCTGAGGACAGATAAGGTGGTGGGGATGAGGAAAATGAATAAACTCCTAAGTCCACATGACTCATGACTCTGACATGAGTAGGCATGGTGATAAACATGATCAGCTGGATTAGAGAGAAGGAAAACTGCGGTGATGCTGAGCTAAGAGAGACATGCACAGACAGTCAGGAGGGTGCACGCAGGCTGGGAGTCGTTGGTACAGAGATAATAGGACAAGGAAGGAGGACAGAAGTGCCACCCAGCTAGGATCAGAGGAACTAAAATCTGGGGTGGGAATGAATTCGTGTTCCAGAAGAGAACTGGGAAGCAGAAAGAGAATGCCGTGGAGACCAGGAAGGAACTGAATAGAAGGAGTTTAAAAAAGGCGATTTCCAAAAAGATGAGGTCGCCGAAAGATGAATCGGCTACTAGGAGGTCAGACAGCTTGAGGTGAGGTTGAGACATGGCCACTGAATTTAGTGACAAAATGATTCAAGAAAAATGATGAAGAGAAAAGCCAGATTTAAAGGAGGTTAGGAAGGAAAGTGGTTGGTTAAAACAAACAAACAGAAAACTTGAAGCAGCAGACAGAACGTTCAGGTTCTAAACGTTTGGAGGAAGGCAGTTGGGAAGCACTGAGTCATCTAAAGTTTCTGAACTACCTATTTAAAACCCGCATTTTACCATGAACACCGATAAAGGCTGGGCTCTGTCTGCTTGCATGTTTACTAATTTTCCTCAGTGGAATGTAATGTGAAAGGACAAGGCCTGGTGCTCTTGCTCAATTGTCCTGGCAGCTCTAAGTTCTACCGCTTAAGTAGTTACAAATCTGTACTTTTGATGAAGGGGAAAGTTATGACTAGAGGGCAGCAGTGCTGGACCCTCTGGAGATGACACATATTTGGTCTCTGCAATTTACTGGGCAAATAATGTGAAACTCAAACACTCTCCACAGCAAGGCGGCTAAAGTCCACCAAAAGTTCAAAATGGGATATGTTCTCTTTAAAATTTTGAAAGCGACTAAATATGACAACCATCTGATGTATGAAAATTATTCACAACTGAAAACAGACAGTCTGGAAATAGCTGGGATGACTTCATTTAGACAGAATTACCCAAATCTGTTTCTAATATACACAGTACACATAATAAATTTTTACAATATGACAAGGAAAACAAACTTAATAAAAGTTCCCAATCTTTTGTTACACAAGCATGCTATATCCATGCTATGTTTATAATAGTTTGCTCATGATATCACAGCTCAGTAACAAAGGCCCAGGCAATACAAAAACAGTTACTAGGCATGACATCAACTCACAACTACCGTAATTACATCGGTACACAAATTTCCCAAACTGTACATTTTCCAAACTGCTTCTCAATTTCAACGGCTGCCTTTAGACAATTACTTGCAGTTGTGTGCAGGCTTTGAGTAATACCCGTCTTTCTTCTCTTTCCCAAGCGTCATTTCCCTTTAGAAAGTGCATATTTCAATTACAAGCACTATTTTTCAAATATGCCCACAAACACATGTCTAAATTAGGAGACAGTGCAGTCTCGTGGTCAGCGACAACCACTTAGGCACCAGCAGCTCTGCTGCCATTCCTTTCAGTCCCTGTTTGCTACGCCTGGCAGTGGCCCAGAGGGAGGCAGGAGAATGTGACAGAGAAGAGCACGGAGGCTTGAGTCAGAGTTTTGGGAAACCCAGTTGGGCTACTCACCAGCTCTTTGGCCCTGGGCAAGTTAACTTCTCTATGCCCCACTTTCCTCATCTGCAAAATGGGAATGATAATAGAGCTTATCCCCATATGGTTGTGGTACAGTAGTTGGCTCCTATAAAGTACACTTTCATTTTTTGTTATTTAATAATACTGTTACCATTATATTTTCGGGACTTGGTTTCCTGTTTGAAAAACCTGTCTTAAATTATCCTGACCCATACTGAATTGTGTAATTTCCTAATGTCAGGGTAAGAGTTTCATCTTGGTCATATAACCTGGATACAGTGAGGTTTAATTAATAAAGTTTTAATGAATTAATGAATTAAATCCATTGTTTTTTATTTTTTAACTATTGGGTGTTGCAAAGCCTAAGTCCATAGGCTTTGCAGTAAAAACTCCTTCACAGAAATTGGTTTTCATACTATTTCTCTAATGGCTTGCTTGCATGTTCCTGCAGCTAATGTTGATAAATACCTCCAGACCAATTAAAATAATAAGTGTAGGAAAAAAAGATACTGCCTTGTGATTTCAGAAGCACATTTCCCTAAGGACCAAGCTTTTTGAGCCTGTCCCACAAGCAAGCCCTCCATCTCACTGTGTTCCCGACGAGGCAGGCTGCCAGGGAAGCGAGACTCCCTCGTCGTCACTTCTGGTGCATGGTGCTTGCACCAAATGCTGTTGTTCTAGGCTTCAGGAAATTTTCTAACCACTGGACAGAGTCCAATGCTGTGTGCTAATGAGTTTCAGATTGGAGGACTTCACGATGCATGTGTCAGGAAAGGGACACGGCTTATGGTGAGGTGGGGGCAGGGAAGAAAAGACACACAAAAGGGAAGAAAAAACAGTAGTTAAAATATGCTGGCTACTCAAATTGACAGGGAACGTGACCTCTGCACTTCATCGAAATTCCTGCAGACTTACAAAATAAAGGAGTTTGCTTTTATCACACACTGTGCGACTCGTGGAAAAATGGAAAACACTACATCACTTGACCCTGCCATGCCCTCTTTCAACCACAGACGAATATTGTGTACAAAAATTCTAAATCAACTTAAGATGTTAAAAAAGCTTTAATTTTCTGCATTAGACTTGATGATTACTATTTTAGTTCTTGAGATTTTGCTTAGAAAGTTCACACAGGAAAAAGACACAATTCTAGGTGAAATATTTTTGTCACTTGGGAATGATACTACAGTGGCCTCTGGGGGTGTACCCCTACACTCCTTGGAAAAAAATGAGCAACCCTCACTTCCCCAGGTTTGAAAGCTACCCAAGGCTGACTCATGACTATCTGCTTACATTAACAGAACATTAAAACCCATTTTAAACAACTTAAGGAAACTCAAGCCATCTTGGCTTCATGATTCACTTCTCTGGGACGCTTTTTCTCTCTTCAATGTAACTGACAGGCTTGATATCAAGACTTCTCATCATGCTATCATAGTCTATCAAAGAAGGACCCCTTCTCAGAAGAGTAACTCACAGGACTGTTTTTTTTGAGTAATGAGATTACATTTCAGTTTTTTTTCCACACTTAGTACTGGCGACTTTAAAAATCCAATACTTTCACATCCTCGAACTGTCATCAACATTTTTTTCAGACAATGTCAATAAAATTGATTACTTGCAGTTCTGAATTCTGCTCTGCACATGGAAACAATATAATTTGTTTTAAAGTATTTTCGCTGGGGGTAGAGGGAGAAACAGAACCTCAACAAGCCTATCCACAACATTGGGGCGGGGTACAGAACACATCTGAAGCAAAGTAAATGGCATGAATATTATGGTCTGCTGGCAACTTCAACAAAAAAAAAATTCCCAATGTATAAACTCTAAAACCTACTGCTATGCCGACTGATATGTCTCCCTGTCAGATATGAATGATGTTTCTGGAACATTAATACATTCATTAAATTCTAACTCCCTGTACTTAAAATATTCTGTACTTGGGCTCAGAAGCATCTTGACAGCTTTGTTGTAATCATATACGTGAGGCCCCTAGACTACACAGTTGTTGAGATGCCTCATACCCACAGCCAATCTGTTGCTTTTACAAGTTTAATCTAGGTATTAAGGAGCTGATTGTGGAACCACGTTGATTTGACATCTTCAGCTCAGTTGTATATCATAGAAACCACTACGGGTGGTGATAGACTCCCAGGATGCCCAGCAACCATACATCCCTCTAACTCCCTAAGCTGTAAGACTACAAAATACAGCTTTTTTGTTATTCTTTTTTTCTTCCCAAAGCACAAGTGGATGACCAGCAAGGGTCCAACAGTGTTTTTCCTAATTACCTTTTTTTTTTCACTCTTGATCCTGTGGCTCTCATAATTAGTTACCTGGGGCTGCAATCCAATTTAAAGTGATGACAAGAAAGTGATCCATGAAAAAGTAATAAGTTAAATCCAATTTCAGCCTTCCTCTAATTAAATGCACATGGAACTAATGACTCCAACCCTAGCATTTCAGTGATAATGGTAATTAGCAAGGTGGGAGTCACTCTCTTTCTCAACACTGGAGGTGTAAACCACAAGGTAAAATAGTAGGAGCACTCTAATTACATGTGTCATTTTGTCAGCAATTTACACATTTTTGACCAGTTAAGGATGTCCACCCCCCATCCCTCCCCACCTCCTTGCCCCAACAATGATTATAACATACTATCCATATCCGAACACATGGAAGCTCATAAGAGCACTCCAGACTTGAGAATAAGAAATAGCTTTGCTATTGCTTGCAGACAGAGTGACAATTAGGATAATTATGCAGATCTCAGACCCCTTAATTGAAATCCAGATACTGACAGTGGAATTGGTTTTGGTTGGCTTGGTTTTATTTTTGCTTATCATATGAAAAATATAATAATTTGTTTATTTATGAAAAACATGGAACTTAGTAGTAGCTGAGTAAATCCACATGAAGGAGAAGCAATTATTAACTTAACCAGGCCATACTGGTTACCCATAGTCCTAAAACCTGACTTCCCATCTTGATGTTGCCACTGTCTGTACGCTCTGAGGCAGGTCACTCAACCTCTCTCCGTTTCACTATTCTTCATCCACAGAATGATTTAATACTTGTTTCTGTGCCGTAGAGTAACTGTGGGGCTGGCCCACATTAAGCACTTACTTACTAACCATTAATTATCTGCATATGGTGATGAAGACTTGCTTACATGCAACATATTAGCATCATCCTTGCATTTTTAAAAGATTTTATTTATTTATTTTTAGAGACGGGAAGGGAAGAAGAAAGAGGGAGAGAAACATCAATGTGTGGTTGCCTCTCACGTGCCCCCTACTGGGGATCTGGCCCACAACCCAGGCATGTGCCCCAACTGGGAATTGAACCAGCGACCTTTTGGTTCGCAGCCTGCACTCAATCCACTGAGCTACACCAGCCAGGGCCATTCTTGCATTTTAATGCTTAAATACATGTCAGTAAGGTGGCCATGTAATTAAACGTCCAAACTAGGATACTTTTGAAAGTGAGAATTATTAATAAATACACCCAATCAATGGACTGGGTCTGTCCTGGACAGATTAGGACACAGGGTTATATATAGAACTGCAGCTGAAACTGAAAAACAAGCTAATTCACTACATTACAACTAAACTAAGATTTGTGGAGAAAGGCAAGAGTAAAACATACTATTTAAGGAACAAAATTCTTAAAGCAAGAGTATTTAACCTGGGTAGAAGATGGGCTTCCTGAGGTCCACGAAACCCTTGTAACTGCACAATTCTCTGTGTGCTTTTCTGGGAGAAGGGGGTCACTGCTCCTATCACATTTTAATGATGTGTGTAATCTGGAAAACTTAATGACCATTTCTAAGGTATTGTTTCTACTTTATTGTTTCATCAAGACTTATTTTTTAGAGTTTTTTGGATTTTCCAAGATTAGGTGACAACAAAATCTAAAAAGGTACTGAAATTTCAACACATTGTACCAATTTGGTGCCAAGTATGCCACTTTTAGATGTTAACTCCAGACATTTCAAAATTATCTGCCTCCCTGTCCATCCACTTTACTAATTCAGTGAATAGAGATATATTTTAAGAGTTAGTGTTTCAAAACCATTCCATTTCACTGCGTACAACAAAAAATTGTAGTTTCCTTCAAAGGTTTCCTCTTACCAATTTATTCCTTACTGAATGACATGAAAATGATGTGAGGTACTAAGATTCTATGTGGCATTAACACAAAGCAAAAATGCTGCTAGTGCATGTTTTATATATCTGCAAATAAAAGTGCTAAGAAATACCTGCTGACTGGTGTCTGAGCCTCCTATGCTTACAGCAAGAGGCCTCCTTGTAACCCTGAGCTTCCCAGCTGGGCTAAAGGCTGACCTTCCCGGGGGTTTCACTGTCCTTTGTTCCAGGGTATGGTCTCCTGTGTGAAGGGTTTGCACACGATATAACCTTGGAAGGGAGTGGATAGGCAGAAGGAAATCTATCAGATGACTGGTTTCAAACTCAAATTCTTTACTGATGGCCTGAAACTGTGGTCAGCTTCCCACAGTAAGCAGCACACAAGGTTGACTTTCTTTCCTAACTTCAACGCTGCCAGAATACACATGTATTTTTACTTTCTTAGGAGAAAATGTGTCATTTGACTTCCTTCCAGTTTATGTACTCATGCCAACAACTAAGATGCTTAAAGAACCAAAATGAATTACTACCCAGAAACGGTGGTCAAAGTTCCAAGATTCGATCAATAAAATTGCTCATCTACTCACAAATTAATCTTCAGCTAGTAAAGTTCCACATTTTTGAGGTTATGAGCACACCTGCACTGTTAAGCATTTATTTCACTTGTTTAAGCAATCTTCAGAAGTATATAAATATTTATAAAAGTAAGCCTACTATTTTTACTTACATATAATTTTATTTTTGCAGCAAAACCTTGTTAATGTTTTACAACTCATAAGCATTCTGAAGGCAGGCTCTGTCCTTTCTCCATGGTTTCATATCTGTGAGCATCAGTAAGATGCCCTGCACATACATTGTGGCTGTTCCAGAACTGTTCACCATGATGCATCTAATTAACTCAGATCGTTCTAATTCTGAATTTATGATGAGGCCAATTTTCAATTTTCATTTGTATCATTCATAAAAAAAATTGGCAAAGCAAATTAAGGACTAAATAAGGGGCTATTTAGGTTACTAAGTGGAATATTTTTAAAGAACTTCAGAAGAAATATCTACACTCAGTCATTCCTTTATATAAACCACGATGTCACCCAAGAACGTGGCCAGCTTAGATTTTGTTCAATATTCATATCTGCAAAGAACATTATTCCTCTCTTTTTACTCTGATCTCCCTGAAATTAGTTCAAATTGGTGATGTTTGACTACACTCAGTAATCTCTGTCGAGCAACCACAGACAGCCTCCCTTAACTTTCGATTTTCTTTTGTTTGTGTCCCCAGCCTGTGAAGCTGGAGAGCGCTGCCAAACATACCACAGGGAAGTGTGAGATATGCTTAAAATACAAGTCACAGTATATTTGGGGATTTGAGCTGCTTTCTTTTTCCTCCAGCTATCAGCAGATCAAACCCTTCTTCCATGTGAAGCCTTCCTCCATGTGGAAGGTCTGAAATTTGCTAATACAGATCTCTCAGTAGTTATGAAGGCTAATAAGATCAGAAATGAACACTGTTAAGATTTACTGTAGGATTTCCTGTTCATTCCAGAGCCATTCTGACTGAGATATGTCAGTGAGGACAAGGCATGGCAGATATATTTACATGTACAGGTTATTGCTTCTGTGAACCACCGAACCTATATACATATTTTTATAACAATGTAACATGTGTGATCTAGGCTAGTAATTTCTGCTCTGTCTGTGGACGGCCAGCCAACCTAATAAAGCTTAGTGAATCTGCATGACCACAACAGACACACGTGCACACATACATCAGTCAACCAACTCCTTTTCCCCAGTCAATTCCTAAAGCTGGTCTAAATGCTCTTCTTGTCAAGTCTCCCACTGAAGGGGCAGGGAGAGACGCCAAACATCTTCTTTAACAAGACCAGCATTTAAGATGTCCCCCTTGTCCCACACTTTTTATAGAGACTGAAGTGCTCAGCAAAATGTGTTAGGTTGGTTTCGACACTGTCCTTGCCAAGAAAAATGAAGCTCTATCATACTGTTATGGTAGCTAAAAGCATTATAACGGCAAGAAGAAGAGAGCCCTCAAAAGGAAATCCCCTGAAACTTCATATATTTAGCCCTAAAGGAACTTCATTCATCTTGGAAAAGAAGTTACCTAAAAACGCCATCTTTTTTTTTATAAAAAAAGCAAGTATGGGGAAAATAAGTTTAGTATAAAAAATTACAAATGATATTCAATATTGAACAGAATGCATGGACTGTCCATGTGTGTACTTTTTAGAAAAACCTCTAACCACAGCTCTACTATGTATAATATTTCCACCTTCAAGTAATATACTGTCATTTTTCCAATGCACTTGAAGTCTGATAAATTCAAAAGGACCTGCGGTATGTTTAGGGCTGTGGGAGCTCCAATAGGGAGGCAAAAAGAATGGACCGTCATTGGAACCACTGAGTGAGGGCTAGCTCACTGTATACATTAATAAACTACAATTTTAATTGTAGCTCTGTCTGCAGGAGATGCCCCCATACTCTGATCTGTACCAACAACGGACTGTGTTCTAGAATCTGCAATGTGGCCTCCGCTGGTGACCTCTGAAACACTATCTCCACTCTGCCTATGGTATCTGTTCAGTTTGATCCTTTCAACTTACTTGAATCCTGACAAATAAGCTCACAGCTGAAAGGTCAACACAGCCATATTTCATCCTCCAGAGCCGTTCTTAAGATATCTGCACAACAAAGCACTTCTTCGGGCACCTGACATGGGACCTCACTGGTCCTCACTAAAAGTGTCCCCAGCATTCACAAACATTAAAAGGCATAAGGGTTCATGATGGTTTACCAAAGAAATGTTTTTGGAAGTATTAGTAAAACATGCACATTCAACTGTTGCAGGAAAGTGTTACGATAGTGTGGAACTGTCCCTTGACAGTGATAGTTTTACAAGTGGATGTAGAAGTAGGACTTGTTGCCCAAGGTCAATGTGATCTTTGCCAGACAATGCGAAACAGGTACTTTACTTTGATTTGAGAAAAGTGATAACAATCTAGAATTTGGGTTAACCTCACGATCAAGTTAATTAGCACTGTTATGCCCATAAGCAGTACTTTACAGATTTTGTCCCAAAATGTGCAGTGTGAAAAACTCATACTAGCCTCCCATGTTGGAGAATGTCCATCCTTATCTATGAAAGCAGTTGGGCCACCCAGTGCCTGCAGGTGCCCTGTCCTAGATGTGAGTATGAATGCCCTGAGTCAAGTTCCTTTGAAGTTTCTATTACAATCTTCTACTCCAATAGAAAATCAAAATCAGATTTGTACAAATTCACTCCTTCTTCTACTCTCTTAATTCTTGCCCTCAATGTGCCTGAAAGAAGTTACTAAAACAATCTTTCTTGGTATCTTTACATAAAAATTGCTTCCCACTTTTTATTAATAATTCAGAAGTATACTAAAAACATTCACTGAAGAAAAAAGTGTGTATTACTTTCATGACCAGATATATTAAAATTACCATCTCTTTTTCAGTGCCAGTAATAGTTCTTAATACTATTGACATTTTGGAATGAATAGTTCCGTGCTGGGGGGGATTTTTCCGTGCAATGTAGGATGTTTAGCAGCATCCCTCGCCACTACCTATTAGGTTATTAGTGACACCAACCCCTGCCATTGTGACAACCAAAAATGTCCCCTGGACAATGGACATCTCCCATTGTCCCCTGGGTCAAAATTTCCCCTATGGCACTAATGTAAAGTGTGTGTATATCCCACCATGAGAGAATCGCTAACTCCATCAGTAGAGAATGTGGTGACATATCAGAGCACTGTGAACTTTTCCTCAGTGGTAAGCTGCACTATTAAGCAATCCACACCTTCGACTACTCATCCTCTCATTACCTTCACTAATTAGTAGATCTCCTCACTCCCAACAACACGTTTGGGTTGAACAGACACTTTTCCTAAAATGCCATACCCACTGGTAAACAAAAAAGACATCTTCTGCAAGAAATGCTCTTACATGATTTGTAATTCTTACCACAATCCTCTTCTGAATTGCTTATTAGTTATTCCAAAGTGTATAATGTCATTTATTTTTAAAAGAGTTGTTACCTGAAGGGCTGGCTGTTTGTCATTCCTCTTGGGAGATTTCAATCCACTAACTTGCTGCTGTTGCTGTTGAAGAAGGAGCTGTCTTGCCACTTGAAGAGCCTGCAATGAAAAATGGAAGAACAACGTTTCTGTTACTGCACAGGTTCAGAGCCACTTCCACAGCAAGACTCCAGGAAGTGCACTTACGAACAGGATCTTCCCCATTTCCAAGCAAATGAATTAGCAACCCAAACTTTCCACCAGTCTAAGTTGGAACGCTTTTCAGAATGTGTTTACATTTCCTGTATTTAGCCTGTTTCATATGCAGTTCTTTAAGCATAGTAGTCCATCTAAGCACATGCTTTATTCCTACTAAAGATCGAACCCAAAACTTGGACTATGCATGATTAGAATTTTGAGGAAGGATGGCAGAGAAAACCAGGAAGTACCTGGGCAAAGACAGAAACTGAGAAGACAATCAAGGGCTTTTTTCAAAGGCTGCACCCTCCTCCAATTCTTCTTGGGGAACTTGGGACTCAAGCAGAAAGGAACACCTTCACCTCATCCAAGTCCCTCCCCCCTCCAAAAAAGAGAGAGAGAGACAGAGAGGAAGAGCTAAGTGGTGAGCACACTATGGATAAAGTAACCTGAGAAGAAAGACCTAAACAGGTGAGCATACCAATGGTGAACTCAATGGACTATGTAAGAAAAAAAGCTTTTCAAATTTGACTTGTAAGTCAACTTACAGGGTACATTATGTACCTGTGAATAACACTGGTAATGTCTCCTAAAAATGACTCTTTCTAGCTATGACACAGGATGATTTTACTTAAAGGCAGGTGATATGAATTGGAGATAAGGCAAAAGGAAAATGAGAGTCCTCTAAAATGCAGAATGTATGACTACCCAATATATTTTGTTTTTAATTAAAGTATAATTGGCATACAATATTATATTAGCTTCAGGTGTACATGTAGTGGTTCTATATTTATACACATTATGTGATTACCACGATATGTCTAGTCACCATCCGTCACTGTACAAAGTTACAATAGTATTGGCTGCATTCTCTGTATATTAAGATCAGTCTTTTTTTAAAAGTTCAAATAAAAAAGAAAGATGTCATTAATAAACCTTCATGGAGACATTCACTATCAAAGAATTTAATAGGAATAATAGTGAGGCACACCTTTCCAAGGAGAGCAGGAGGATCAAGAACAGAAAACAAGTTTGCAGATATTATACTAGAAAATCATGAGCAGTGATTATTTTTTTAAATTCCAGTCAATTCAGCTGAAAACCATGAATGTGTACATGGAAGATGCGTCAAGAATTATCATTAAACAATGTGGTTGAGTTTAGTGACAAGTAAGATTTCTTGCTGATTACTCCAATAAGAATTCCTGAAAGGTAACTGATTATTTTTGCCTCAAAGAAGACACACGCATAGATGTCTGTGGTCAATGTATCAAAGGATCTAAAACTATGGTCTTAGAAAATGTGTCTAATGGACTCATACAAAAAAATAATGTTATTTGTTTTAAGAAAGCTGACCGTGACTTGGTGGAGTGGGAGAAAGGTACAGCATGGGGTTCCTGCCCACTGAACTCGGGAGGGAAATAGAGTGCTTAAGAGGATACGTTCATGAGTGGATGCACAAAATCGCTGAATCAGCAAAAGTAGTACTTCTCCTAAAAGGACAGTCTCACTAAATTAAGGTCATAACTATGGGATTGTATCAAAGAATATTAAGGCACTTTGTGAAGTTGAGCGGTGCCTTTGTGTCTGAGAGGCATAGAAGGAGGCAATGGGACCGAAGCACTGATGATAAGTGGGTGACAAAGAAAAAATTTTGGGAAAGATGGAAACCTCCTGCTCCACCTCCCTACCATACCCACCCTCCTGTCCCGGGGAGGCCTCTGCCTACTGAACTCACCATAATCAGCCCTTGAGAAGTAAGACAGGCTATTTTGTCTAGAAAGGGAGACATGTTGCATACAGCCTAACTGGAAGAGCCTTGGGAACAAAGCCTGTCTGTGAGGGGCTTCTGGAAGCTTGAGACTCTAGCCTGCTATAGCTGAGGAGAATTCACCATCACTGGACTCTGGCTTCTTTGTCTCCTTGGAGACGCTCAGTACATGCGTAGGTGTAAAAGTGGGCAGAGTGAAGATTTCATTTTTATCATATAAGAAAAATAGTCCCCTTACAAAATACTCACAGGAGCAGAAGCCTCTCTTCCTCCTATATATGCTCCCTTAGCTATTTCACATGAGGTTTTATGGTTTTTTAATGTTGGAAAGGGAACTGTTAAATATTTTAAGTGCTACTGTCAGAGTCCCCAGAGTAATAGACTGGTCAGCAAAGAAGAGCCTGGCTGCGAGCAGGAAAGGCAGAGGGAGCGCAGACAGCAGTGAAAAGCTACGGTAGGGACAGGAGAAAGGTCGCATCCATTTAATACTAAAATAGAGCAAACTAACGGCAACTCCACACAGTTACAAATCTTTGTTAACATAACTTGCCATGTTTCACCAAATATTTGGAAAATCGGTACTCAATATTTAAATAACCAAGTCTCGGAATCAATATAATCAAATCCTCATTTCAGCAAAAGGGATGATATTAAGTGTCTTTTCTAAAAAAGGTACACACACACAAAAAAAACTATTCTTATATGACCATGTTCCCAAAAGTGTACTTAAGCAAAAGAAAGTACAGCATAGGTAACAAACTTAAGTTTTCAAAAAACGTTTTACTGAGCTGGTTTGATATAATGGCTATACATTTTAAAATTAGTTACTGGAACCCTTGCAGTTAGTTTTCCAGTTTGAAGGGAAAAAGTCACTGATGCGCACAGCATCTTTCTCAGACACAACATGGGGTCCCTGAACTTACGTGATCACAGAGCGAACCTCCACCTTGCACAGAGCACTTCATACCGAGCTCCACCCACTAAAGAAGATAATAAGAGAAAGAAGCAAAGGGCAGAAAAGGCTTATGAATTTGCAGAAACACAAAAGGAATGTTAGTCAAACTGCTAAGGAGAGAAGAGATAAGATGAAGATGTGCAAACTGGTTTCCAAGTTTCTCCTCAAAATGAATGCAAACAGGTCAAATAACTTCAAATAGTTGGCATGCAGAGACAACACCACTGCAAAAAAGTATTCATCTTATTATGAACTGTTATGAATTACTCTACAATTATTCCCTGGCCTTATTATCATGAGTGTGGGAACAAAGAGGGCACCATGTACTATACCCCTCAGTCTACTTAGGTCTCAGCAAGAATTTTAAAACAACTTATTAGACCTTATAAAGTGCTGCAAAATCAACCACTGAAGTGTATTGCTTTTCAGATTCCTGTGATATATAAATCAATGTAATACAAATTTTAAGTTATCATCATGAAGAAAGAAGAGAAATAAATCCTTAGTGTACAGGGCTATATTTTCAACCATTGTTATACGAATGTCTGGTACCTACTATTTGTAGAAAATGAAAATGCTTATTGTCATTTTCACTGTTGGGCAGTGAATATTTTGGAATGACTGATGGGACTCCATTTGAAAACTGCACTGGAGACCTGTCCACAGGGTATATCCACTGTGTTTCCCTTACATGCTTACCTGATAGCCATTTTTTACCTGTTACATGCATCAAACCAGATTAATATCTTTCATCTGAGACTCACTGCCTGAACATCAGTGGTTCATTCTAATACACTTAATGAGTAAGGGTAAACTTTTCTTATTTTCATAAAAGGATCTCAGCAACAACTGAAGAAAGGCCCCTTAAGATATTCTGTCTGGCGTGAAGAGGGCGAATGGTATAGTGATGGATGGTGACTAGACTTTTGAAGGTGATCACTTAGTAGTGTGCATAGATGCTGAATTATACTGTTCTACACCTGACACTGAGGCATATATATAAAAAAGACATTCTGCTTGAAGATAAAATTAGATCCTTTGTATTTAGACTAAGGAGGTACGTGGATATGTGTTTGTGTGTGAGAGCAAGGGAGAGAGAGAAGCAGAAACACACAGAGAGAAAGGGTATGAATAAATGACAAATTTTCTCCTTTAGGAAGCAAGCATCAACTCTAACTCAAGTTCCAGACCAACTGCTAATATAAATAACTGAAAATGTCCCCTCCCATCTCTGTGACCATTTACTCTTGGGGGCAGTTCCTGGGCTGGGTTGAATCAACACTTCATTTATAACAGACCTGACAATTGCCAGGCACTGAATAACTTGATGCTGCATTTGAGTGCTAGGCTTGGGTTACAGTAAAGACACAGTTCAAGAATGTCACAGAGTGGAGGTGACTGATAAAACCAGGCACTTAGAGCTGCGCTGCACATGGTCACATTGATTTTCCTTCAATAAGCTGAAATAAATTGCTCTGTGAGCTAACTGAGGAAGGAGCAGAAGTCAGCTACCCTCTCTGCCTTGGCTGTCCTCTTTGTTCCGTCTGCACAAAGGGTGAGATCACCTACGGCCAGCATGGGCAATAGCCAGCTTAGTACTCAGCCCACAGGGAGTCAGGGAGATTGATACTTGGTTGCTAGTTTGGCAGGCAATGCTTTTATGCTAACTGGGGACCTAGACATTTTTGACACACCTTCCACTCTATTGTTTCAAGATTATTCTTAACAGTGCCTTCACATTCCTAGCAAATAAGTACCATTACTTACAAATGATGTTTTAAATAAGTATGTTTCAACTTTTTGAGCTATTTGCATTTCAAGTTCATGGCCGATGCTCATATTTTAGGGGCTGGAATTCAGAGGTTCAAGCATGTTAAGGTAGCCGATGTTCAAAAACATGCTTAACATATCTTAGGAAACACCAATAAATTTACATAAAATCTGAGTTGAATAAGCGTGCACACATTTGTGAGGCAAACCAGTAGAAGGAGAAAACCTTCATATAATTTTTTTTTATAACAAATTTCGTGATGAAGTCTGAGATAAGCACTGATACATAGAGGTCTTCAAAAAATATGACTAACTACAATGCTTTAGGTCACGGGTCAATAAACTATAGTCCATGAACCAAATCCAAACTATAACCTGTTCAGGGAAGGAGATAAGAATGATTTTTACTTATTTAAACAGTTGGGGAAATAATAACAGGAAGAACATTTTGTGACATGTTAAAATTATATGTAATTCAAATTTGTGTGTTTGCCAATACCTGTCTTAGGTCACTACCTATATTCTGATATTCCCCAAAGATGCCACTGAACACAATTTTATGCAGTTTGCCGATATGCCAGTCTTGTGGGTTCAATCCCTGGTCAGGGCATATACAAAAAGCAACCAATAAATGCATAAATAAATGGAACAACAAACTGATGTTTCTCTCTCTGTCTCTCTCTAAAATCAATAAATAAAAACTTCAAAAAACAAAGCTTACAATCAGTTGCTCAAAATAATTTTGATTTTCTGAAAAGGAATTGAGACATGAAAACAAAATACAACCATGCATTCTTTTATCTGAAACTATTTCAAACTAGTTTCAAACTTTGAACATGTGTGTCTTCCAGAGATAATTCACAGCAGTCCAGAGTGAATCTCTGCAATCGGGTATGAGGTCCTGAATACCCTCAGAATAAAGACATCATGTGCTATTGGCCAGTTGAAAAGAGTGTTATTTCCTGTCTGCCTAAGAACCTGCCCTGCTTCTGGCTTCAAAGGCTGCTCTGTGTCAGCCACCCTTCTTTTAATTTCTTTTCCTAGATTGTCCTCACCCCTCAAGATCAAACCTGTTTCTCAGATAATTTCACAGGCTAATCGACAGTCAATGTGCATATGGGGGTGGGAGGAAAAGCTAGCAATAAAAAGCAGCATGAGAAGCTTAGGGAAGAAGTCATGTTCTCTCTTCTATTTCTCAACCTCTACATACACCCTAAGGCCCTCTGGAGAGCCTTCCCCCCAGAACTAATTTGCTGTAGTAGTGCAACCCCAGCTATGAACAATCATCCTAAACACAAGTCCTCATGCCTTAACCCAATCTGACAATCACTCTGTAGCAAGACCTGGGAAATGCCATCATCTCTTTGCATTAGACACAGAAATCACTTTGGTGCAGGATGGAAAGGTTTGTGGGTCAGTTGGAAAAAAAAAGGAATTATAGTGCCTGATAGGACTAAATGTACTTGTACAGAATTAAAAACATGACAAGGCAGTGAGTTCTCCAATGAAAATGAAAATATGTATTTATATAAATACTATATATATATATATATATATATATACGGAACAGTTAGTTACTATAGGAAAATGAAACAGTGAGCAAATTTCATAGAGGAATTCTAGTGATTGTGTAAATGATAGACACACGAAGAAAGTACTATAGCACACCATGAGGTCACATTATTAGTGTCAGAAGTAAAATGAAAAAACTACTTTCCCTATTAAAATTTTAATATATGAGGTTACCAACCATCAAAAATCATCAGAGAGCCTTTAATGGGCACTGCTTGGTTTACTCTGTGACATGGAAAATAAGGGTATAGTCCAAGCATTCATTGGTTGTTGATTCAGTTGGCTCAACCCCCAAAAGCAAATGAGATAGATGCCAAAGCCTTAGATCGATTGGGAAACTGGCCTTAAATCAGTGACCTAGAAGGGAAAGGTTTCTATGTAGCATCATCCATCCTCAGAGTTCTGACAATGGAAGAAAGTATACTATGATTTGAGGGCACTGCATAACAGTATGGGTTTCTCAAAATGTTCCACAGACAATATCCAGAGTGATGTGGTAAAAATTAGAGCAGGGACAATCCCACCCAACAGCACTCCAACACTATGTGTTCACGGTTAAATCAAAAGGAACAAGAAATGAAAAGTCAAAGAGCCCCTATTATAGTTGCCCAAACAGCAGGAGATATAGCCATGACAGTGGAGTTCCAGGTGTGGGGGTGAGGAGAGATGAGGCATGACACAACATCCTTCCAATTCTTGGACCACTGCAAATTCTTCATCATCCCATACTAGCCTGAACCTCTACCTTCTAGACCCAGTTCCAACGTCAACTTGTCCAAATACTTACTGACACAATTTTATGCTACACAGTGGGTGGTTATCACTACTATGACATTTGATAGTTATATTCTTCACTTTTGTTTTACTTCAAAATTTAACAAGTAATGCAAAAACATGAGCACAGGGAGATTGGAAGTTGTGTGTGTGTGTGCTTTTTGTAATGATGACAATTATGAAGAACCTTTTTAGAAAATGTATCTTTAAATTTTTTACCAAGAAGCAAAAATTAAGAATTTTCGTGAGACAAAATAAAAATACCTGATTCTTCTTCAGAATCAATTGGTGTAAATTTAATGGCTACCAACAGTCAGGAAGTCTGTTTGAGGTCTCTCCTAATAGGGAAAACCACACCAGCCTACTCCTGCTCCATACACACCTATTCACACAGGGCACTTTAGCTTCTTACTGAGGCACTGGTTGGCTGCTCCACGTTGGAGCCAGTGCCAGACACTGAGTCACCACCACCAGGTCTCCAGCACCTGAGTTGTCTTTGGAGGGATTCCATCCAGCGTAGCCTAAACCAGAGCCTGTCTAGCTCAAGGGAGTTGACAAGACCACAGCCCGGTGTGCTATGACTGTAGGCAACATGAACATGGCAATGAAGAAAAGCAGAAGTCAGATTTATTAGAAAATGTCTACAATGTTATATTGGATGTTGCATCGAATCTGTTTCCCTTTGCTGAGGAAAGACCAGATTGTGTCCATAAATAAATAAATTGGCCCAGTCCTTCCCCAATTCCCAAAGTAGAAAATATGGAGGTCAAATCCAAAGACAACCGAATCAAAGGAAACTGTTAATTCACTGAAACAACCCATTGCTTTCTGCAGTTGCATTTATGAGGGTATAGCCCAGAACTCTCAGTATGAATAATCCAGATTCATATCTTTTCATGCCTTGGAATGAGGCTTCCTAATGTTGAAACCTACAGAAGAATGTAGCTAAAATCATTCTCAAAATAATGGAGAATTTCCTATGATTCTACACTGAGAGCAACACTGAACCTAATTTCGACTCAGATATGATGTCGCATTCCTTTTCTTCTTGTACTGTTAAGTCACAGATACTTGGGATGTCCTAAGAGGGAATGAACACCTAAGAATGCTTTGCTTGACTAAATTCTTTCCTTCTCTTACATGAATTTTGGGCAAAGACTCAAGAGCAAAAACCAGTTCAGAGGCAACATTCCAGCAGAGATTAAAGACAAAAGACAGAAATAAAAATGGGAATAGGAAAAGTACTCAAGCAAGACTAATCATCTCAGATGTGAACCTACTAACTCTTGGCCAAAGTTAGCCCAGAAAACAAAACAAAACAACCTAATGTTATCCAATAATGTATATGACAGAAAAAGTCCAGCCATTTTTAATGTAACAAGAATAGTTTGTCAGACATCCATATAACCAGGTAGCCAAGGAGAGTGGACTGGAATGTGTATGTATGAACAATGATGACCTCACTGTACTAGTCAGTCAGGATGGTAGACGCCATTGAGTGAACGTGTGTACTGTATGACCATTGCATTCCAAAGAACTGAGTGAGTACTGTAACAAATCTGCATCAAATTTTGTGTTAAGCTTGAACATTCCTCTGTGGAAACTATTCAGATGATTCAGAAGGCCGCAGCTGTAGGCAACTGGTGATTGGCAGCTTCATCAAGGCAATGCACCCGCTCATCCATCACGTCTCATGCAGAGATTTTTGGCAAAACATCAAATCACCCAAGGGACTCAGCCCCTCAATGGCCCAGATTTGACACCCTGTGACTTCGGGCTTTTCCCAAAACTAAAATGACTTTTGAGAGGTAAGAGATTTCAGACTGTGGATGAGATTCAGGAAGCAGCTAATGGTGAATGGGAGAACTGTGTGAGGTCTTAAGTTGCCTACTTTGAAGGGGACTGAGGCGTCATTATCCTATGTACAGTTTTTGTATCTTCTTCCATAAATATCTCCATTTTTCATATTACATGGCTGGATACTTTCTAGGCAGGCTCATACTACTCAAAGAAGTTGTTACAATAGCAAAATTACTTCTGAATAACCACTTGAGGAATGAGGAACATCTAGAAACATAGGGGCAAGTGCAGGGTAATGCCACCTGTATTTAGGACACTAAAATAAAACAAAGTATTGAACTATTTACTATGTGTCCAGTACTGTGCCAATTAACTGTTTTACACTTACTTAATTTTCTTGTTCCCAACATTTTTAAGGAAAACATGAGAAGGGTTTATGATACTGACCTAAAATGGGAAAACTGAAAGATTGTGAGGTTCTGTGACCTACACAAAGTCACAAGTCTAGTGAGTAGTTATGGTGAAAAAACAAAACTAAACGAACATTGTTTCCTAAAAACTTGATACTCCCATTCTACCAAGGTCACTGATTAGACCAGATACAGCCATGGGCAATCCTGGAAAATGGATAGGCAGTCCTACCAAACTAAAAGGCATGAATGAATGTGTATCTCATTCATTCACAGTAGCACAACTAACTTCATCTGCTCCTTTGCCTCATCCCCACACAAAGACTTGCTTTTTTTCAATAGATGCGGAAAAACATTTGATAAGGTACAGCACTCATTTATGATAAAAACACTCGGCAAAGTGTGAATAGAGAGAGCATTCCTCAACATGATAAAGGCCATATACAAGAGACTTACAGCCAACATCATATTCAATGGGGAAAAACTTAAGAGTTTTCCCACTAAGGTCAGGAACAAGAAAAGGATACATGCTTTCACCCCTCTTATTCAACATAGTACTGGAAGTCCTAGCCACAGCAATCAGACAAGAAAAAGAAATAAAAGGCATCCAAATTGGAAAGGAAGTAAAACTGTCATTGTTTGCAGATAACATGATAGTGTACATAGAAAATCCTATAGACTCCACCAAAAAACTATTCAATCTAATAATGAATTTGGAAAAACAGCTAGATATAAAGTCAATACTCAGAAATCAAGGGCATTTTTGTACACCAACAATGAAACATCAGAAACAGAAATCAGAAAAAAAATCCCATTTGATATAGCAACAACAAAAAAAATAAAGCACCTAGGAATAAACTTAACCAAGGAGGTAAAAGACCTATACTCAGAAAACTATACAACACTGAAGAAAGAAATTAAGGAAGACACAAAGAAATGGAAGCACGTACCATGATCATGGATTGGAAGAATTAATGTCATCAAAATTGTCATACTACTCAAAGTGACTTACAGATTCAATGCAATCCCTATTAAAGTACCAATGTCATATTTCACACATACAGAACAAACATTTCAGAAATTTATATGGAACCATAAATGACCCTGAATAGCTGCTGCAATTTTGAGAAAGACGAACAAAGCAGGAGGGATCATAACACCTGATATCAAACTGTACTGCAAGGCCACTGTAATCAAAACAGCCTGGTACTCACATAAAAACAGGCACATAGACCAATGGAACAGAACAGACAGCCCAGAAATAAACCCAAGTCTCTGTGGTCAATTAATATTTGACAAAGAAGGAAGAAGCATAAGATGCAGAAAAAATAGTCTCTTCAACAAATGGTATTGGGAGATCTGGACAGCTACATGCAAAAAAATGAAACCAAATCACCAACTTACACCACACACAAAAATAAATTTAAGGTGGATAAAATACTTAAATACAAGTTGCAACACCATAAAAGTCATAGAGAAAAACATTGCCAGGAAAATCTCAGACATTCTATGCAGCAACATCTTCATGGATATGTCCCCTAGAGCAAGGGACATAAAGGAAAAAATAAACAAATGGGACCTCATCAAAATTAAAAAGCTTCTGCATGGCTAAAGAAAACAGCATTAAAATGAATGTTGTTTATTCAAATGAAAAGAGAACCCACTGTATGGGAAAACATATTTGCCAATGACACCTGGGACAAGGGTTTGATCTCCAGAATATATAAAGAATTCACATGACTCTACTCCAGGAAGACAAAAAGCCCAATTAAAAAATGGGCAAAAGACTTGAACAGACAGTTCTCTAAAGAGAACATATAGAGGACTCAGAAACATATGAAAAGATGCTAAGCACCACGCCGTCAGAGAGATGCAAATTAAAACCACAATGAGATACCACTTTACATCAGTCAGAATGGCCAACATAAACAAATCAACAAACAAGTGTTGGAGAGGATGTGGAGAAAAAGGAATCCTAAGGCACTGTTGGTGAGATTGCAATCTGGTGCAGCTTCTGTGGAAAACAGTATGGAATTTTCTCAGAAAACTAAAAATGGAACTGCCTTTGACCCAGCAATTCCACTGATGGGATTATACCCTAAGAGCCCTGAAACACCAATCCAAAAGAACCTGTGCACCCCAATAGTCACAGCAGCACAATTTACAATAGCCAAGTGCTAAAAGCAACCTAAGTGCCCATCAGCAAATGAGTGGACTGAAAAACTATGGCACATTTACAGAAGGGAATCCTAGAGAGAGTGAGAGAGAAAGCTTATACCCTTTGAAACAGCATGGATAGAACTGAAGAGCATTATGCGATGTGAAATAAGCCAGGCGGTGAGGGAAAAATACCCTACAATCTCACCTTCAACTGGAACATAATCAGCAAAAGAAAAAAGCAAACAAAATATACCCAGAGACATTGAAATTAAGAACAGTCAAACAACAGCCAGAGGGAGGGGGGAGGCGACTGTGGGAAGAAGGGTTTTCAGGAAATACTGTAAAGGACACAGGGACAAAACCAAGGGGGAGGGTGGAAGCAGGGGAGGGAGATGAGTTTGGCTGGGGTGGGGGGACAGAGTGGGGAGAAAATGCAGACAACTGTAATTGAACAACAATAAAGTAATTAAACTGGAAAAAAGACTTGCTTTTTTTCAACCAGATCTTCTCATTCCCAGGACTCTGGGAGCTGCTGTCAATTCTGCTGTTTCTCTGCCCACATTTACAAGGCATCCAAGTATCTTCTCCAATTAAACTCTACCTTTCCCAGACAACTACTGCATGATCTCACTTATATACATGGAATCTAAAAAAGTTGAACTCATAGGAGCAGAGAGAAGACTCGTGGTTGCCAAGGGTCGGGGGGAGGAGAAATGGAGAGGTGTTGGTCAAAGGGCACAAAAGTTCAGTTGTGTGAAATGAGCAAGTGCTAGGGATCTAATGTATGGCTGATGATGACACTTAATATTATATACTTGAAATTTTCTAACAGGATACATTTTAAATCTCACTACACACACTAAAGGGTGACTATGTAGAGGTGATGGATAACTTACTTAGCTTGACTGTGGCAATCCTTTTCACAATGTATACAAACATAAAAACACTGAGTTGTAAACTTTAAACATATACAATTTCTATATGTCATAGGTATTTCAATAACATTGTTAAAAAAGAAAAAAATAATTCCACCTTTCCCTAAAAAGTCTATACTACTTCAAGCAGTAGCATTCCTTAAAGCCCTCAGACCCAAGGGACCAGTGCAGGGCTCTGGGTTTCTACTTGGTGATGGCTGTGTCCCCAGCAGGAACACAGGAAGGCGTGAAGAAGCCTGGCTGTCTGCATCCCCACACTCTGTGCTTCACTTCTATTCCCATGCAAGCTCATCAGTCTTCTCTGGGATACAAACACTGTCACCATCATCCCTTGACTCTCAACCCTTCTTCAGTCCTGAACAGGAAAATGTTCCCTATTCGTTGGTTCACCTGAGCCAAGGTTGAGATTTTTTCAAAGGAGCTTCTGGTAAAGCAAACATGGAGAGTCTTAGTGAAGAGCACAGCTTTCTTCTTGCAGTTTCACCCAAGTCCAGTCACAGCTCATGTAGCTGGAGGTAGCATCTTATGCTCTGCCCTCATGTGAGGTAGATCTGTGCCTCTCTATCCACTAGGCATGGCTTCCAAGCTCTGGGGGTGTCCTGGCCCGTTTTTTAACCGGTTGTAAACTTTCATGCTCTGCTATAACCGCAAGCTTCTTGTTGGGGGTGGAGAGTATTGAATAACTGTAACTTAAAAAAAAATTTCCTCTTAATGCTCCCTTGCCCCATTTGACTGAGATATAATTAACATATAACATTGTAATAGCTTTAGGTATAAAACATAATGATTTTGTATATATAAAATGATCACCACAATAAGTTAACATCCATCATATTACACATAGCTACAAATTTTTCCTTATGAGAAAAAACTTTTAGGATATGTTTTCTTAGCAACTTTCAAATATAAGATACAGTATTACAATTTTAGTCACCATGCTGTACATTACATCCCTAGAACTAATTTATATTATAACTGAAAGTTTGTAGGCTTTGACCATCTTCCCCCATTTTTCTCATCCTCCACCTCTGGTAACCACCAGCCTGTTCTGTTTCTATGAATTTGGTTATTTTAGATTTTACATGTAAGTGAGCACATACAGTATTTGTCCTTATCTGTCTGATTTATTTCACTTAGCATAATGTCCTCAAGTTCTACCTATGTTGTTGCAAATACCAGGATTTCATTCTTTTTTATGGCTGAGTAATATTCCACTATATGTAAGCCACATATTATTTACCCAACTGTGTACACCGACTGACAGGTTACTTCTATGTCTTGGCTACTGTAAATAATGCTATAATGAACATGGAGTTACAGATACCTTTCCGGGCTAGTGACTTAATTTTCTTCATATATATTCCCAGAAATGGAATTGCTAGGTCATATGGTAGTTCTATGTTTAATTTTTTGAGGAACCTCCATACTGTTTTCCATAGTGGCTGAACCAATTTACATTCCAACCAATAATGCATGAGGGTTCCCTTTTCTTCACACCCCCAACAACACTAATTATCTCTTGCCATTCTAACAGGAGTGAGAAAATATTTCATAATAGTTTCGATTTGCATTTCTGAATAACTGTAGTATTCCCCAAACCACTGTGGTCCCTAGTCATTGGAGATGAGACACATAATACAAAAGGTTGCAAATTTTTGGATGTTTATTGCCAGACAAGTATTAAACAATATAGACACAATTTGTTATTTAATTTGCACAATTCTTTCAGGTATCATTATATTTAGTTAATAGATATGGAAACCTAAGAACAGAGAACTTAAATAATAAGGATTATGTAAGATACACATGGAAAATCCTTAGCATGTTACCTAGCCATGATAATAGCTAATTAAATGAAATAATTAGTACAACACACTGCCCCGTACATAAGAAAATACATTTTATGGGAAGCAAAGAGTCCTGTTTCCCAGTGATCTCAAACCACGTGTCCTCTTTACAGAGACACTGAGAAAAGCACAGTATCCTCTGTTGGGCCCAAACGAATCTAAAGCAGGTAACATTCATGGTACAAAAAAGCAGACAGAGAACAGGATGGGCTATGGTCAGACCCTTCCAGCTCTGGGTCCTGGCCTCTTCCCCTGGCACAGGCACTTGAGCGAATGGCTCTTTCTGCCCCTCACTGAACCCTGACCAATGCCTTACCTTGACTCTTAGGGCAGTCACTTTCAACCCCGTTCATCTCATGGCACACAAAAACTAATTACTAAAATTATGTGACATACCAGAACATACATATTTTGGCCAATCTGACCAAAAGTAGGTATAATTTTGATTCATTCACAATGCAGAGCTATTGTTGTGTTGGTCGTTGTCTTTATTAAAAAAATTGGCAATCTAAGGAAGAGAGGATAATGCCCCTGACTAAATAGGCTGGTATTGCACGTTTTAAAAATTCCTGCAGCACACTGGTTGAAAATTGCTCTCTTAGAACAATACAGCAGAAATGGCAGCCTCTGGCCACATAGTTAGCTTGGGGGTGATGGTGATACTGATGATGGCATCGATGATGAATGAAATAAGAGCTGACACTGAATTCCACTGCACTCCTGTCTTGATCCCGAACTGCTTTACATAAACAGAAAGTTGACATGACATGCCCAAGGACACACAGCAGGGATTGGAATCCCTTTGCTTGTACTTCAGGAATGACACAGCCAAAAAGGTCACTAGTCCACAAATCTGTGGGTTTGTAATTCTTCCATTCACTTGAAACGGAAAACAGCTACTAATCCACAAGTCAGTGGGTTTGTAGTGCTTCCTTTCACATGGAACTAGAACTATTTGTTTGATGGACAGATTTAAAAGAAACATTTAGAAATGTTTTGAAGATTATATTTAGCTAATCCAAACCACAATCAAAGGTATCTTTGTAGTGAACTTTTTGAAGATTTTACCCTTCACATAAATCTATATACACATATTTTGTTTTTATAAATATACAAAGTATCTGTGATATATTTATTACAGATACTGAATATTACAAAATAAACAACAATTGCTCTGGCCAGGGAATTGGAGCATTTTCCTTAAAAAGGGCTTAAAAACAATGTTCATCAGACAAACAGTAGTGTTCCCAGAGCTGTGCTCATAGATGGACAATGACCTTTGGAACTTCCAGCAACCATAGTTGGGCATAGGGTGGACTTGATCTCCAGGCACAAAGAATGAAGAAATAAGAATACTTTGGGAATTTGGGGGAATTACTGACCTTGGGAGAATCATAAGAAATTCCAAAAAATAGCAGTTTGCTTTTAAAAACATTAACATATCGCTACAGAAATAAAAACATTGTGAATAAGCACCTAGTCACTCTGTCTGGGTTTGAACCCCAGCTCCAACACTTGGTAGCTGTGTAACTTTAGACAAGTTACTTAATCTTTCAGTGTCTCAGTTTCTCCATCAGTAAGAACGGGAGGAAATAAAAGTTCTTATCAATACATGTAAAATACATAAACTAGGGCCTGACATACAATAAGGACTTCCTAAGTGATTTGAAAAAGTGCTTTATAAATGATTACTGATTATAAAAGTAATAAGGTCATGTTAGAAGAAAACCATATAAATTAATTTTAAAAACTGTAACATCATCACCTATATTTACTTTTCTTAGAACTAGAATCACATTATTTATGGTATTCCCATAATTACTTTTTGAAATTAAAAACACATGTTAAGCCCTGGTTGGTGTAGCTCAGTGGATTGAGCACAGGCCTGTGAACCAAAGGATTGCGGTTCGAATCTCTGTCAGGGCACATGCCTGGTTTACAGTCCAGTTCCCACCAGGGGATGCATAAGAGGCAACCATACATTGATATTTCTCTCCCTCTCCCCTTCCCTTCCCCTCTAAAGATAAATAAATAAAATCTTTTAAAAAAGAATTTAAAAAACACATGTTAAATAGAGATTTTTCAAATCTAATTTCTATATTCAGGTGCCAACAAGCAAACAGTACTGGAAGCCAAGCAGCTTAAATACTGTATTGGCCAAAAAGTTCGTATGCTTTTTCCATAAGATACCTCTAGTTATACTTAGTTGTCTGTAATTTCACTTGAAAAAATTTTGTTGGATTGCATTGTGGCAGCTGTCATATCAGCATGCATTTAAAAAACCTTACCAAAATTGGTGAATTTTTGTATAGCCATTTTAATTCTGAAGATGGAATAAACAATGTTTTCAACATATCATGCTTTACCATTTCATGAAAGGTAAAAACACAACTGAAATTCAAAAAAAAGATTTGTGCAGTGTATGGAGAGAGAAGGTGCTGTGATGAATCAAACATGTCAAAAGTGGTTTGTGAAGTTTTGTGCTAGAGACTTCTCATTGGATAATGCTCCACGGTCGGCTAGGCCAGTTGAAGTTAAGAGTGATCAAATGGAGACATCAATTGAGAACAATCAACATTCTACCACACAGGAGATAGTCAACATGCTCAAAATATCCAAATCAATAAAGTTATTGGTGAAAATGAAAAACATGTCTTCTATTTTATGAAGACATGAAAAAAACTAAACGGACTTTTTGACCAACCCAATACTATCACCCTACTCTAGAGACTTCTGGATTAGCCTTTAAAAAGACTTAAAATTGCAAATAGCACATGACTAATTTTTACTCTATGCTTCGTAAGCATTGTACAGAGGCCCAGGACACACCAGGCTTGAAGAATCATACAGTGACATGAAAGGTTAACAGAATGTTTCAATTCCTTTGACCCCAAAGCACATGACTCCACACCAATTTCTGACTGACTTTGCACAGCTAACACGCAGTGTCTGTTTCTTTACAAAGAACCATACTAACTTGGTATTTGTGGAAGTTAAATGAACAACCTCATATTATTGGGTTAAAGTGAAACAAAACAAAATACAAATTTTCAGTCCATGCTGCATCTTTTAAAAATCCCGATTTTGACACTAAAGAGATTAAGATGAAGTGTGATTCCTCCTCACTGACCTCTCCCTTCCAGCATCATGAACACCACACACTAGCTGTGTTTTTCAGGCCAGCATCTTCACAGTGAAACACTTTCTGGTGTGACTGCCTGTGGTCAGGCTGCCTATGTTTTACAGGAAGACACTTCTTGTGGCATCTAGATCACACATGCCCCTGCCAGGTCTGGTCTGACCAGTGAGCACAGACACACCCATAACTGTGAGCCATTTTAACAACAGGAAAATTTCCCACTTCAAAAGTGGGATAATCTGCTTATATCCCCAGAGTGTTCTGAGTATGAGTTAGTATTAGTCAGGTACTTGGATTTTCACAAAGGGCTCTGGGGAAGCACAAAGGATGAAAATTCAGCCTGTCCAACTTTTGGAAAGTCACCCAAGATGACAACAGAGGAGATGGAAAGCCTCTGCTTCATGGTTGTCTTCTTTTGCGCAACAGAGACACGTGGGCGGTACAGGTGCAAGCAAAGGCACGCTTGCGTCTGCTGCCCTGCTCCCTCACAAAGTCAGTGACGAGGGGTCCCTCTAGGAGCTTATTTCCAGTTCACATGCCGGAACAGTGCAGGTAATGGAAGAGAGTTTCACTGTGATTTACAGGGCTGATGAGACTGGACCAGGCACTTTGCCAGGATCAAGCCCATCATTTTTCAGGGGGTGAAAAAATGAGGAAGTCTCTGTAGAAAACCATGATCTAGTTATTCAGAGTGTGCCCATACGTGCATGTACACCAGTGTGGGCCTACTGATAATGGATATTTAGACACATTATAAATTTTACCTGAGGACTAAAACAAAAATAATGAAATTTTAGTTTGCTCTTTAAAAATCTACTTTCAATGTAGCTTTGACTCTTTCCCTGGGTCTTGAGAAGATTTGATCTGAGATAACCACCAAGAAGATCATTACATACATTACATAATATTAAAGGCAGGAAGGTTTTCTTGAGGGATACAGGTGTACAAGTCGACTCTGCATTATAGCAGCTGCCTGACACCTTTAAAAAGATGAGCAAAAGTTGGCAGGTAATAAATTACTCTGTAAACATACAGAAAAAAATTCTGGTGTATTTCCTTTTAACTGAACTGATCATGTTTCGATCTCAAGGCAGAATATACTTTACTATATAGCTTTCAACAAAACTGATTTGTCCAGTAGTATCATTGTTAAACATATAAACACAGACACAGACACACACACACCACAAAACTATAGCTACTGAGGCAGGCATACCTAAGCAAAGCACCCAGAAAGCCAAAGCACTGAACAGCAAGTCCTGGGAAATCCTGTATCATAAAACATCCATCACAATATACTAATTCTCAGTTGTTTTTTTTAAAAAGCCTGACAAATTCACAGAAGACAAAAAGGCTTCTGAGTCTTGAGGGTTAACTCACTTGCCTTTAAAACGAAACAACACATATAATTTCCTTTTATCATAAAACAATGCATTTATTATTTTCTGTATGTCTGTTAAAGGACATGGCTTTCTGAGTGGAAAACAAAACAGAACTTGGTCACATGTTTACTTGCTTCAGCTACTCCCTTCCTCTTCTAATAAATAATCAAACATGCTATCCAGAAAAAACAAAACGAGGGAGCTGGGAAATTTGATGGTCATCAAACCAACTGAGATATCAAGAAAAGCAGCCTACTGTTTCCACACTGAGTTTGCAATCCCCACACCTACACTAACATCTGAGTAAATACCTTCAGTCACTCTCTCCATTTTCCCTGCAATTACCCCTACTGTTGAAGAAACTGTCCTAAGGCAGTCACAAGCATAATTTTTTTTTTGCAAAGAACAACTTTTGAACATTAAAAAACCCATCATGGCAACAGCAATACACATACGCTTATTTACTTTATTTATTTAAATGTTTCTTCCATTATAAGTTTTGACAACTACAGAGCATATATTTTTCTCTACACTAATACAGACATTGTTTTAGACATTAAAATGTAAGGATATTTAGTCTGGGGACTAACAAAAAAAGGTACACAGTAATAATAACTCCCTTAAAATCGAAAGAGCTAATTTTCCATTTCCTGTCTATGCCCTGGTCAGTACATAGTTAAAAAAATTAGCACCTGGCTTATCAATTGTAATGTAATTGGGGGTCAGGGTTGGGTGAGGGGTGGAGAGACGGGGGAAGGAGAGGAGAAGGAAAGAAGCACAGCAGACAGGAAAAGGTGGAACCCTTTAAAACAAATCAAACCATGTGTTAAAAAACTCATTTCAACAGAAAGGACAGAGAGCAATCACATGGCTCTTCAACTCGGGCAAGGCAGCAACCCAGGTCCCAGGGTCTTCCTGCTGCCCTAATTATCCACAAGGAGAATTCTGAAAGGAACCTTCCAACATCCAAGTTAACAACCACCATGGAAAGTGAGGCAGGCTTTCTTTTCCTTCGCAGCCCACCCCGTTTAAACAATAGTAACATGAATGAGATAATGACCGTGCTTGTTTCAGCTGTCTGACTTTTATTGGCATGAAATTGGTACAAATATTATCAAGACCGATTCATAAATGATGACAGTGTCAAGATGCAAACACCAGAGGACAGTTCTGCAGAGGCAGAGTCACAGGCACAGTTCCTGCACTCTTTAACTACTTGTGATAACAGGGGGAAAAAAGAAGGCAACACGAAACAGTGTCACAAATAAACAGAGGTTTTAATCTACATTCAAAGCCTATAAAACTGTCCAGAGGACACACACTCTGCTTACTTAGTTGATAACATCCAAAGACACATTTGAAAGCAAGAGCAAATTATGGAGTCAGAAGAAACCAGTCCTCTTAAATCTCTAAAAAGAAAACTGCCTTTAATGGAGAGAGGAGGAAAGGAGAAGAACAGCGGTAAACAAGTTGGATCATCCCACAGGAGCACAGCCCTCCTCTGAAAGTTTAAGCCAGAGAAATCGGTCCCTTTTCCTCCGGACACTTACAGAGAAACTGAAGCACTTGACGGGAGTGAGCGGGACTATGTGCCTTTGGATTTCCGTCTTCTCGCTGTGGAAGGGTTCTGGCTGTTTCTGCGAGGCGGGGGTTGCGAGTAGTAAAGAAGATGTTTGAATAAACAGGAAGTACCGCGGCTGCAGCACACTGGGAGAAAAGGAGAAAAGGCACTGAACAGTGAGTGCCCTTTGTGGCAACCTCAGGGCCGCCTTGCTCCAGGGGTGCTGGCTGCGCTCACTCAGTGACAGAGAAACCACAAGAATTCCTCAAGCAATTCTTCACTTTGAACGTTGAAAGATCAGTTGGAGCTTGCAGGTAATTTTCAAAGTTGCACTGGGCACTTAAAAGAAAACTACTAATGCTCCCCATAGTTAAATCTCCCCGTGTCTGCATCAGCGACACAGCACAGAAAGTGTGCCCTGCCCCGGCCAAGCCATAGCCAAAACAGCCTACTCGGGCAGACAAATTACACACTGACAGGGTTTTGGGAAACCCACTCTTGAGATAGTTTTGTGGTGACATATACATAGGCATGATGCTTTCAAAAAAAAGGAAGAAAGAAAACTCAGATTCAGCACACTTAGAGGGTTCTGTCACATGTATTTGTAAAGAACGCAGGGTCCCACACTCTAGGGATATGCCCTTGATCTTGCTTCTGCTGCTTGTCCTTTACATTATCCTCTTCTGTAATCCTCCGAGCTATGTTACCTGTGTATCTGGCTGCCTTGATCACCTACTCAGACCCTCTTGAACCCGCCCCAAACTAATTATCAAAGTCCTGTCTTCCACTACCTGAGTAAATTAGCAGACACAGTACAGAAGTGTAAACTCCTGAAAGATGGGCGAATCAGCTTGAAAAAGTGGACGAAGAGTTGAACAGCCATATTCAATACAAAAAGAAAAGGGGGAAGGGAGAAGAGGAAGAGAAAAATTCCTTCTGAAAATTCCTATTGCTGCGTGGCACTGTTCTCTGCCACAGAAGCAACCGATTTGTTATTTAGCATGCAAGGCTGGCCTGCCTGTTACCCAGGTGCTAATACTTGGCTAAAATAACTCACTGGGAACTGTCAGTGGGATGTTTACATGGGCCCCATTCTTTTGTTCATAAGAGAAAAAAATTTTTACTGGAATTCATCTTCTTTTGATCTCACACTCAAAGCAGAGGCAGCTTGATAGACATTCAAGTCTGAAAGCAAATCCAGACGCCGCAGATAAACCGCCAGAATATGACAGGCAGAAGCATCTAAAGCTTATAAAAATGAAGAGAATAGCATGTCACCTGAGTATTACAATAGCAGAAATCAAGAGACATATTAGGTGGAACTGATCAGCCACAAAAATAGTTCAAAAGACAGATCACAGAAACAGAGGACTGGGGTAAGAGGGAAAGATGGGAAGGATCTGGTGTACCGCCTCCACTCCCTCTGGGCCCACAGGCTGCCATGCCTGCCTCTCCACTTGTAAGAAGAGTTGATTACCCAGTTCAAATGTTCCTTGCCTAACTCAGCTGGCTGATCCATAAACACTGCCCATTATTTCCTAGCAATCCATTTGCAAGGGGCAGGAGAAAGCAGACTCTTACTCCGCTCAGTGTCCAGGAGCCGCATTTTGTTAGTGTCCTCTGCGTCTGTAATGCAGTTTCAAAAAGCACAGAGCTGGGCAATGGGCAAGTGAGCAATAAGGAAAACCACCTCTCAACAGAAAGGCTTGAAGTAGTTTGAGATGGGGCTGGAGAGCTCTAAGCAGTGCAGATCCCTAAAATGGTCAGTTCCCAATGGACAAAAACATTTCAGTCGCACAAGTAGATGTCCCACAGCTAAGAATTGTCAACATCTAGCAGCTTTGCAGCCAGCTAGTGCAAGTTCATAAANTGGGCAATGGGCAAGTGAGCAATAAGGAAAACCACCTCTCAACAGAAAGGCTTGAAGTAGTTTGAGATGGGGCTGGAGAGCTCTAAGCAGTGCAGATCCCTAAAATGGTCAGTTCCCAATGGACAAAAATATTTCAGTCGCACAAGTAGATGTCCCACAGCTAAGAATTGTCAACATCTAGCAGCTTTGCAGCCAGCTAGTGCAAGTTCATAAATTATCCCGAGAACTTTCGTACAGGCTCACATTTTTTTCTTTTAAAAATAAGCCTCTTATTCTAATTAAAGTCAGTGCATTGTAATGAAAAGGTAATTCTCCCAGCATTTTTTTAAAACTCAGACTTGTTTGTTAACAAACACTGAGTGTAAACCGACAGCATCGCGATTTAGCCTGCAGTCAGTGCCAACACCCTGCAGGAGCACAGAGGCAGATCCTCCACGGCACCCTGGGATTTCAAAATGTAGCCCTCCCCCCTATTTGCATAAACCGATGGTAAAATGTAGATTTTAAAATGTACTAACCAAGTTAAAAGCTGTAATCAGTATGGGATTTTTGCTTCATGCAAACAAGACCCCTGGGTAACTTCATTACAAATGGAAGAAACAAACAAAACAACAGCCCTATTGGATTCTAAGGCTGTTTTTAAAAAGTTACCTTCTATCTTGCCTGTACAGCTATCTGATGTGCTAATGCGCATTATTTCTCTTCAAACTGTACTAGTTCAATGTGTAAAAGTGGCTACTATTCTTCTCCAATCTTAAAAAAAAAGTTGATTTTAATGCTTATATCAAGTATCTTCCCACTAAATATTCCATGTTGCTATAATTGTTACACTTACCCAAAACAGGGAGGTTTACTGTGTAAAAGCAGATACAAATCCCATTATACATTATAAAAGATTCTTCCACAAAGAATGCTGTCACTACCACAGTGAAGCAAGCAGCAGCAACACTCACTTTCCCATGGCCATTAAAATCCCTTTTTAAAAATGTGCCATGTATAAAGAGCTTCATTAATGTAATTAAATGACTAGGTTGTTTTTTTTTATATAAATGACTTCTGATTCGTCATTTAAAAAAACCTCATAATAATATCACTAAAGAGCTACCGTTTTTAAAAGAGAAATTGTCTGCCCAGGGCGCCATGGGACCATAGCCATGCTCTAGGCCGCTTCCTCCTTTTGACTTCTCCTGGACTTGAATGTCACCACAGACCTTGAATCCTTGAATGTGAAATGGCTTCATGCTAATTGCTCTAATTGCTTGAAGATGTGCAGGCAGGTGAAACCTGATCCCCATGGCCATTGTAGACCAAGAACAACACTGGAATGTTTACACAGTGGTTTGATTGTAACAGACAGAAGGGCTGAGTTTAAGACAGCAAAAACACAGCTAATAGGTGACCCCTTAATGCAAGTCTCCTTTAAAAAGAAAAAAAAAAGACACAACAAAATACAATTTCTAAAAGGCAGTGTCCTAAATGCCAAGGTTATTTGCTTGACTCTTGGAGTGAGTGCATGTTACTTTGCACCTGACATTTACACCCGAAATTCTACCCCAAATACATTTTTTTTTACCTTAAAACAAAAAAGCACTTTATATGTCACTCACCTTACAAACAGATTATGACTGTATGGTATTTCCAAGTAAAGTGCGCTCATTTAAATTTTAAATTGAATATGTTTCACTCCTGGAATACTCCATGCCCCTTAAAGGAGAAGCCTGTATCTCCTTGTTTATTTCTTTGCTTCTTCTACCTCCATTTATGGAATTCCTGACCCTTGTACATTCCTTGATTGCAGTTAAAAGTTGATCCCAAACCCTCTCATGTTGGTGCTTTAGACAAATGTACATCCCTCAGGCCCCTTTTCCTTTGTTACTGTGTGGGACTGTGGTCTGCTTCTCATCTGGAGGGGCAAAGCAGCTGGGGGAGTGGCTAACAGAGTTACTCAATGACAGTGGCCATTCTCCCTGGAAATTTTAATGAATTGAGATGGATACAGAGATTTGACAATGGCTCCCCAGAGCCCTCTCTTGACAGAGCACAAATGTTACCAATGCTGAACAGGAAATATACTATAGCAAGACCAACATAAAAATACCACAGCACCCACAAGGTATCATTAACAAAATGAAACCCACAAAGGTTAGAGGAAGGCTTAAACAGGTGTTGTGTGTGTGTGTGTGTTCATATATATATCTATTCATTCTGAATGTAAAGGGGTATTTCATATACAGCCAAGAAAGCACTGCAAATCAAGAAAAATTAAGCATTTTGTTACAAAAGTAAAAAAAGCCACAAAATCATGACAGTATTTTAAGGTTAAGCTGGGCAATTAAAAGCAGTAGATATACCTTGTAAATGAGAACAGAGAAGCAGGAAACATTCCTTAGGGCCGGGAGCATTGTCCATCAGCTGCGGTGCTAAGCTACGCTGCATGTGAACTTCTGATGACGAAATATACAATGCAGAGACAAAGGGCAAAATGTTCTTTTAAAGTTATCAAACAGTTTTAGTTATAGAGGCTGGGCAATAAATATGGAAGCTTCCATTGCTTTTGACCCTTTGTCTCTAAACACTGAGAGGTGAAGTAATAAAACAAAAATAACTGCACAGAACTTTCTCCAAATCACAGCCACCTCGCAGGGTTTACAGACACTCATACCTTGCTCTAAAAGATACAAGCCCATATTAAGAAGTAATGTGTCCTTTGAAAAGGGAGGGGGAACAACTATCCATTTATATCCATTTAAAGATTAAGTATAAACTAGTCTAATCCAGTGAGAGAAACACTGAGAGAAAAAGTAAACAGGTCCCCACCCTACCCCCAAATCTTTCCCCTTAGAAAGCTCTTGCACTGAGTGCCTGGTACCAGGGCTGCCCTATTCATGGGAGGGTCAGCAAAGCTATGCTAAACTGACAGGTTCAGTTTACAGCAGGCCAGAACTTTGTTTGGATATACTGGCCTTGCTCACCGCCAGCTTAACAACAGATGGCTAGAAAACTTTCATTATGCTGCACCGGACTGAACTGCAAACAATCCAGAAAACTGTGAAAAGTTTAACTCCCTCCAAACCAGTGTGCCCTACGAGGGTGTACCCAGAGCCAGTGAGCCAGCGCAGGCCGAGGGGACTGTGGAGGTGATGGTTAAAGCAACTGCCCAAGTGAAGTCAAGGCACCGGTCCAGACACCAGAACACAGCGACCCACCCAGGTCTCGGTTTTAACTGTTCAAAGCCCAGGCCTTATAAGGACTTGCAGCCATTGTGCAGCTGCCACCTTCTTCTTCTTCTTCAGTTCCTCCCACCAAAAACAAACAAAAAAAAAAGCACACAAAAACCATACTGTCAATTTCCCTTCTCTTCAGAGAAAGCAAATCTTCCCCCAGCTAGGTCCCAAGCTCCCTCCCTTCCTGTCTTTCCTTCCTCTGGAAATTGGGAAGACGAGACCACATAGTCTCACTCCAGCACACCTAGGTTTAAATGATTTATCCAAAGCTGTATGTAATTTAAATATTTATTAAATCAATTCAATCACATGAACCCTAATATCTCCTAATGCTCCGAGACAGGATATAAATGCACCTTCAAGGGTTTAATTCAATTGGAAATCTGAGAAGTCTTATCACTAGCAATGTGTTATTTTCATATTATTCAAGAAATGAACAAATGTATTTTCCACAAATGTATTTTAGAAGCTACCCTTTCCTGTTATTGAAAGAAAATTGTGTTTATTACTCCTTTAGCATAGTGTAAACTCATAAATGTCAACAGAGAGTACAAGGAAAACTGTCAACTAAATATTGTTTCCTTCATGAGCTGTTCTTCCAAGTCAATTATGCCTTTCAACTTCTGGGGCATTGTATGATAAACTGGCAGTAAAAATCATTCACATTAATATACCATGGTGCCTTGCCTGCAAAAGGTAATTAAAGAAGTAAATGACTCATAAGAATAGACATATTAGCTGCAAAATGAAAGGCAACTGAGCTGCCACATAAAAATATGTACCATTAAGATACTGCATTTTCATATTCTTGTAATCAGCTTCAGCAGACTAATGCTTATTTAATCCAGTTCTGTGCTAAGTCCATCAACAACTGTTTTTTGCTGTTTTCTCCTTGACTGAACATTATGAGAGCAGGTTTGGAATAAATACAGCAGTGAGATTTTTGCATACTCAATTGAAGTACAGGTTTTTACAATTTAAAATCTATTTCTCTTTCTCCAAGAAATACAATATAAAAAAACAGAAAGATTACTGGTGGAAATATATATATATATATATATATATATATATATATATATATATAATATTGCTAGCTACACATGCCCCCTTCTCTCTCGCTCTTTTTTAATCCTCACCCAAGGAAATGTTTGGCGATTTTAGATAGAGGGAAAGGGTTGAAAGAGAGGAGGATGGCGGGGGGGCGGGGGCATGGGGAGAAAGAGATAGAGAGATAGATAGATATCAATTGGTTTCCTCCCATATGTGCCCCAACTAGGGATTGAACCTTCAACCTAGGTATATGTTCTGACTGGGAATTGAAGCTGCAACATTTTGGTGTATGGGACGACGTTCTAACGAACTGAACCACCTGGACAGAGTTAGACATGTCTCTAAATAGCAGTTCATTTCAGGGAAATAATATTTGTCTCCATATCCACCATTTCTGACCCATCTAGGAGCAGCAGAGGGGACACGGTATCATGCCTCTACTTGCCAGATTTCTCATACCATTATGAGACACTCCCATTTGTTAATACTTTTCTCCATTAGTATTAACAGGATGAATACAAGTTATCGTTTGTCAGGGATGGAAAGAGAAAGCAAAAAGCAAGGAGGAGCTGGCAGGTGGGGTGCCAGAGATGGCTTCAGAATTGCACAGTGGCCTGGGTTCCTTTCCTTCCAGAGGGTCAGCCATCTGACTGCTTAGAACCTTCTCAAAGAAAAGGGAACTGGCTCTCAAATTAACTGCTCTGCGTTCCATCACTGCTTTTCAAACTACCATTTTGCTTTCTTCTTCCTATCCTTCATTGCAGCCT
Source organism: Sturnira hondurensis (assembly GCF_014824575.4). Taxonomy (NCBI): domain Eukaryota; kingdom Metazoa; phylum Chordata; class Mammalia; order Chiroptera; family Phyllostomidae; genus Sturnira; species Sturnira hondurensis. The sequence continues at coordinate 18,048,538 of NW_028075471.1, forward strand.
TCCCTCCCAGTACAGCCCAGCCATAAGAAACCAATCACACATACAGTGTGAGATTTTTCACTCAAGTTGCTCACTTCCCTGCTTCTGGAGCCTTGATCTTGACCAGTGAGATGAGTCCACTATTTGCACTATTAACATTTCTGGGAAAATTCAGATGCATGAAGTTTCCTGGAGGCTGGAGAAATGTCTGTTCTTGTTGTGAAAATTAGGGCTTTTTGTTAATGACTACTAGCATAAGGCTTTGCCTATTCAGTTTGGGAATTTTAGCTTTCAGAACCTGCAAATCTGATGTTCAATGCCAGTGGTGAAAATCGGCCTATAAAACATTAGGATATCATGCTTGCCAGCAATTCACTCACTTTCAACATCTGATGTATCTTGGTGAGGTCTGCTAACTTATCAAAAAATCCAAAAGCGATTCCAGCCCTGTTTAGCTTGTTTGTTTTTTGTTTCTAAGATAATAGGCTTTCCACAAAAGTGAAAGTCTAGATTTCTTACAAATTGTATCTTCTCTTCCCTCCTCCTGTGAGTACATAAGTCTCTTAGGCTTTACAATTGACGAGTAGCCAGCTGGGCCCTCAAAGACAGTCCAGGACGTAAGGATGGCCCTACAAGGACCCTTTAGTGTTTATTTATCTTTTAACAGTTCTCAGAGCTGCAGAGAGCCTTCTAGATTTAGGCTCGAGCTTTCCTTGCAGTGTATTTTACTGCCTCAACACTCAAGCAGACACCGCTTGGAACCACAATTAATGAGCTCTAGTTCTTTTTCTAATTAAGGAACAAAGGTTCCTGTGTGCACAGAATGGTGACTGTCTGCAGAACACACGTGGGAAGAGAAGTGAATGCTTCTAATTGCTTCAAAATGGGATATTTAATATTTAGGAACATAACGGGAAAGAGAAATAAGAGCATTTCCAACATTCTTTACAAATAAGGCTTTACAAAATATTGTTAGCTGTTAATAATACACCATTATGAAAAATGGAAAGTTACGAATAACATGCATGTAACCTTTGTATTCATGTGAATTAACCATAGGTGTGAATACAATAGTATATGAATTAGCTTAATAAATACATTAAAAAAATAAAAGGCCCTCCTCTGAAAAAGGCGAGAGGCAGCTCCTCTGAGACTGGTATTCCTCAGACCTTAGCAGATTAGGATTCAAACATGTAATTAAGAAAGATAACCCCAGTTTTTATAGTAATTAGGGGCTACGGGAAACACAATACTATCTCTCAAAAGTGTTACAAATATACCACACTTCTAAATAACCTGCAATGCTTGGAAAGTATACTCGCTACCAAGGGCAAAGCTGCTATGCAGTGCGGGAACAGTAAATGACAGACTGGCGTTCAAGTCCATTAGCTGCTATGTGATAGGGGCCCATTCACTAGCATGCGACCTGTGAAAAATCTTAGATCTCTTTAAATCTTTGAATTGGATTACTGCATTAATTCTTACGAACTGCAATCCTTCAACCAAGTCAAATTACCCTCATTAACAGTAGAAAAACTGCCTCTGCAATAAGTTTTTTAAAAAAGATATTTATGAGCTATAATCACTTTCACATACTTTGCCTAGAAATGTGATAAACTGACACCAACAACTTTGAACACAGCAGCATCCCAGTTTTGTATGTTAATTCAGGTTTAAATAAAAATGAAAGCAGTTGCATGGTGTTTTAATTTTTTTCTCATCTACAGAACATTTCCTTTTGTAATGACATCTTCTGATAAGAAGCAAATAGCCCCATTCCACAGGAAAGGAAACTGGGGCACGACTAGGTCCGGCAGTGCAACGGTCCACACTCTCTCCACTGACCAGGCAGAGTAGGACCTTCTGGCCCTCTGTTTTGATATCACACTTAGGAATTCAAGCAGAATTGACAGACCTTCAATGCCACCAGTGAGCAATGGGCTGGCTTCTCTATAACACACTCAGACTTAAAAGACAGGCACAATGAAGAGGTAGGACCTAAGCTTCGAGTGCAGTAATGACCCCATAACAAATACAACAGAGGCTGCATTGATTCTTCCATCACCACATTTGCTGTTATTGTTGAACCTGCCTGAGAATTCATCCAATACGTCCTTTTACGGTGATACAAGAAAAAGAAATGTAAATCAATCTGCCATGCCCTGTTGCTTCCTACAATGATCTCATTAGAAATATGATAATAGCTTGACAGATTTTGAACAACTTTTGGTACTTTATGGAAAATGAGCTCCTCAAAGCACTACTGACTGCTGTTCCTCAGATCCTGGGATGTTACTGCTTCGGCTCTTATTACTTCCCAGCACCAGCAGGTGCGGAACAGTCCACACCCTGAGGTGAGTACTGGAAAAAGGGTTGGGCAGAGGCAAGGCCAGTGTCAGTTAGTGTTTATTGAAACAGATTATCTTTATATCACGTATTTAAAAATGGGAAAAGGTAAACAGGTAGAAGGTGCTTTCCAGGACTCAACAGTAACCGAAGTTCCAACGAGCTACAATAAACTGCTACCTAGAGTTCATAATAAAAACCCAAAGGCGCTACAAGGTTCTAAAGTGCCTTCTGAATCGTCAGAGGAAGAAAAGGTATCTTTTGCTCAGTGCAGTTGTATGTGAAATGCATTTACTTCCATCTATAAATCTGTAATGAGGCAGTCTTTATTTAGTATAGGATAAGAGAAATCAATTAAGTAGAATTTTATCTCCCATGATCCTATAATCTATTGTCACCTTCTTTTTAAAATAATGTCCCCAAACCAGCTGTTGTGAAGATGAGCATTTCAATCCCACACCGTCAGATCTGCAGGGGCATGTTGTAGTCTAATAATCATGGAAATAGCATTGATGGACGTCACTGTGCATGATCCTTCCAATGATCTTGCGAGGTGGGAATTAACCCATTTTACAGAGGAGGGAAACAAGGCTCAGGGAGGCTGACCAAGTTGCTTAGGTCAAACAGTTTCTAATCAGGTATATGACTGATTGGGGTTGAAAGTAAAGCTTAGAAAATATCAGAGAGAGGAGCTGTTTGAAATAAGACTGGGAAGAAAGAAGCATCTGTCTTAGGCATTGAAAATCTGTAAGAAGCCATTATGCAAATATCAGATGGTCCATGACTTGGAGACTCATCACCCACCTTTTAACCAGTGGCACTGCATATTTTGAAAGACAATTGTTCCTCTTTGGTTTTCCCATTTGTAGAGTCTCTTTTCTTTCTCTGTCAAGAGCTGTATGAATGTCAAGCAGGTGCTTTTCAAACAATAAAAGCTTTAGCAGTAGACCTCATGATTAAATTGGTTCACTACTCTAACAACCTTTCAAAACAAATGTTAAAGTTACCTTTTTAACAAGAACCAGAAGCATACATTCTATCCGTGTGTCAGTGAAACGCATGATTTTTGATGCCTCCTCTGTACCAAGCACAGTCTTGGCCCACGAAGGTACCTCTTCCTAAGGCTCCTAGTATATGGGGAATAAAGATAAGACACTGACAATACACATATCCAGAAGTAATTAGAGAGCCTCTATGAAGGAAGCCTTAATAAAAGAACAACTTCCCATACTTGTCATTTTTAGCCCAGTCTAGATAAGGCCATCAAGGAATTTTTCCTCCATGAGAGGGTGATATTTAAGATGAGACACAAAAGTAGAAAAGGAATCAAACAACCAAAGAGGAGGGAGAGAAAACTCATGGAAATGAACTACAAAGACTGTAAAGAAATCAGGTTTGAAACATACTAAAACAAAAGATGAATTTACTAAACAATTAGGGATATACAATCTTGTTGTTCAGCAACACTGTTTACCTCAGTCTTTTTTAATCCTTTTAAGGCAAAAGACATACACTAATTGTAAATATGTTTTTAATCACTTGACCTAATAAACACAAAATGCGTTGTCTTGGCAAAAAACTCTTAAAACATAAAAGGATTTATGTAAGTGCTACTGAAAAGAAACATCTTAGAGCTGCTTCTTGTTTCTGTCTTTCCCTTTCTAATGCTGTAGCGCACTGGTGGTAGGCAACATTCTGAGGTCATCTCCCACACTCCTAGCTCCTCTTTCCAGATATTCAACACTAATTAAGGTGTTAAAGAGAGATAGAGAGAGGGAGAAAGGGAGGGGGGGGGAACACATCAATTTGTTGTTTCCCTTATTTATGCACTCACTGATTGAGTCTTGTATGTGCCCTGACTAGAGATTGAACCCACAAGCCTGGTGTCTCTGGACAACTCTCGAACCAACTGAGCTCACTGGCCAGGGCTAGACTCCCTTCTTATCCTCACTGGTTTGCTTACTGAACTGCCGTGGACTTTGAATCAGCTCTCCCTAAACAATGACTGAATGGGCAGGGTGGACCAGTAAGCAGGCACTTGGAGCAAGGCAGTGAGCACCATGGTTGTGGCTTACAAATGCTCAACACTGGGTGTGCAGAGGCAGCTAACCTCCAGCAGGTGCTAGTGTGCATACATCTAAGCAGCAAATGGTACCTATCAGTCACACAGGGAAGTGGGCAGGGGGATGAGTGTGCCCACAGACAGAGATCTGAAAGTGACTGGTGAGTGTTTGGGACCTGGTGGGAGGGGCCAGAATTGAGAAGGACTGGATAAGTCTAGTCACAAGAGACAGGCTGGGCCTTGCATACTATTTGCAAAAGCTTAAATTTAAGTGTTGTTGTTGTATTAATTTACCAAATGGACTCCTTGGGAGTGGGAGATATATAGTACTATACATTTTAACACATGTAAACTTCAGATAGTTACCACCATGATCAGGACACAGAACAGTTTTGTCAAATCACCCTGCAAAGCCCTTTAGGCCACAGCCCTTCCTAGAGAAACACCCCTCTATCCCTAACCCCTGGCACCCACTGACTACTTTCTATCACTGTTGTTTTTTTTTTCAAGAATGCCATACGTATGGAATCAGGCATCACTCAACATAGCTACAAGATTATTCCAAGCTGCTGAGTAGATTAATAGCTTGTCCATCATCATTCCTCAGAATGATTCTCCCATACTGAGATGCCATAGTTTCGCCACTCACCTATTGAAGGACCCTTGGTTTTTCCCTAGCAACTATAGGTTTTTCTGTAAACACATTATCTTTCTTTTCCCTAGGATAAATATTCAGAGTGTGAGTGACGGGTCACATGGTAACTGTATCTTTAATTTTTAAAGACACCGACAAACTGTTTTTCACAATGGCTGTTCCATTTTGCCTTCCCGTCAGCAATGCGTGAAAGTTCATTTGTTCCACATCCTTGTCAGCATTTGGTATTGCTGCTGTTTTTTATATCTTAGCCATTTTAATACATGTGTAGTGTTGCCTCGTGGTTTTTTCCCCTCTCAACATGGTTATTATAATTTGTATTGCCCTAAACTTTTCATGCCTTCTGTATATCTTTTTAGGTGAAATTTCTGTTCAAGTCTTTTGCCCATTTTTTAAAATAGAAAGGATTCATTGTGGAGTTTTGAGGGTCTTTATGAATTCCATATACAAGTCCATGATTGAAGATGTGATTTTACAGTATTTTCTCCATGTCAGTACCTTGTCTTTAACCAGGAATTATATTTTCAATTTAGAAAGTTCCTTTGTACTGCGTTAGAGAAGAAAGACAGAACGGATTTTTGGGTGGGGGCATGATGTGCCCAAGTGCTCAGCACACAAGAGAGAAGAGAGTGTCCTTAGGCGGGCGGAGCCTGTTTCAGTCTAGGCCACTTGGGCACTGCTATTAATGGTGTGACTAATGCTGCCACGTAAAGGTGATGTCCTCCCGTCCTCTGTTGTTAGTGCAGGTGAACCATTCCAGGTAATAAATCAAAGAAGCCAGGTGGTTATTTGTACATCAAGATAGGGGAAATTAATTTCAATGCCCAAACATGGCCCTCCTTACACTAAAAAATGATCAAGAAATGCTCATCCTTTTCATGAGAATGTCTTGGAAAACCAATACTTAGAAAACAAACAAAGGGCTGATTCACCCTCTGTGCTTGTAAGGGAAGCACTGTCGTCTCCTGAGATTAGGAAGTCAAGGGGAAGAATCATTTCTAAAATGAAGAGCAAAAAAAGTAATACACTGATTGAGCAAAAAATGTTCATGGACTTTCAAGAAAGGGAGGGTTGTATTAGTAAATTGCATGTAGTCACATTCTTTTGATCCTTAAAAAAACCTTTACTGTGCTTTGCAAACTCGAATTGCCTCATTTTCAGTGAAACTCAAAGATACTTTGAGTTTAGAAGTACAAAAATATAAACATTAGAGCTGTGAACAGGAGCACACCTAACAATAGTGAGATTTCTAGGTGGAAGCATGGCCAGAGCACATAGGTAACACCATGGCTGGAGGGACAGGGCCGCCCTCCTGCACACAGGGCTGTGCTGGGAACAATGTAAGACCATCCATCCCCAATGAGCACTGCTCTGCTTCCTGGTGCTGAGTGAGCAAGGCTGCCACTAGCTTCCCTTTGAATGGTCCTCACATGAAGTCCCTCTCTACTTCGGCCTCAAACCAGCATTTCTTTCACCTGGTCGCCTAGACTGTCTGGTGCATTGGCAGCAGCAGACGCACCCTAACAACTTGGAGAAGTCTTATCTGAACCTATAATCTGCTGACCAGATTCTGGGTCTGCTCCTAGTGAACAGTTTTCCTCCCTCTCTCTCTTTGCTTCCCTTCTTCCCCCTAAAACCTTTTATCTGCAAAGCAGCTGAGGTGTCTTTTGAAAATGCACAGCAGATCATGCCTTTGCAGCACTTCCCAGTGTACTCAGCAGGAACACTCGCTACTCTTATTTGTGTATGTACATCAGAGGGGCTAAAAATGCATGATGGTAAAACAAAATAATGAATAAATGATTGTGAGCCAAGGTAGGGACTACCTTGTAAGACTAGCATTATCTGCATTTATTTTAAAAATATTTTTCAGAGTAAAAATGGAAATGTTCTTGTCATCTCAGGTGGGAATGCATTTCTGGGGTACAATAATAACAAAAAGCTCAAGAACTATAAATAAATAATTGATAAATAAAATTATATTAAAATTGAATATGGCAGAAATAGCACAAAAAATCCTAAGTTAATAACTGGATTTCATTAACCTAGAAAAAAGGTCTAATTCTTATGGTACATATAAATCTCTTATAAATCAGTAAGTAAATAGATAAATCCAAGAGAAAATTAGGCAATTAACATGAAAGAAAATACAGATGTTGCCGAAACAAAATGAAACAAAACAATAAAGTTGTTAATTTCACTCTTCGGGAAAACATATCTAATTTCATTTATTTGTTTTTTTATTTTTTCCATATATTTATGAACGAAGTGTCCAAGGATAAGCATTAAAGCCTTGAGCTCCAAAGAAAAACTGAAAAATACTCATGGGAAATAATGTAGATGCAGCATTGTCTCCCTTCATTTGACATGTGTTAATTGTTTAAGCTATTATGAGCACGTCTCAGTTTTTCCTCATCTGTTAAATGGGAATAATCATAGCACTGACCTTACTTAGGTGAGATTCCATAGAAAGTGCCAGAGGTAATTTAACCTAAGCTTTCTTTTATTATCATGTCAGGTACCAAATTACAACAAATAGCAATTCTGCTGTGGCCAGTCTGGCAGGTACACAGGGAAGGGAAAGATGTGTATCGACATTACGAGGGTAAAGAGAAATTGCTGAGAGTTCCAAAGGGAGGCAAGATCATGTCCAAGCTGTCAGAGATTTCCAGGAAGAAAGGGTGTTCAAACCACACCTCGAGGGATAGGAAACCTTCATGTGGTTACTACAGTCTGATTACACAGTTTGGGAGTCACACTAACCAGCACTTCTTGACTCAGGCACTGAAGATGGCAGTGGTGGAGAGCAGAGATGGCCTCTACTCTTGAGGAGTTCCGAAAGAGAGTTTAAATATGTTTGAAAAGTTAAGAAATAATAAACTTGAAATTCAGGAGGAGGATTACCCACCTGCATGGGCTATGGGAGAAAATGCAAGTTATGCACAATCAGCCAATTCTTGGATTGATTAGGTGTGAAGGGTGTTCATGAATGCTTGTTATATTATGCTTTATAAATTAGTAAGTATGTTGTATACTGTATTTAATAGCTTCTAAGTTTCCTTTTTTCTTTTCATTTTTAACATCTCCCAAATTGAGATGCTTCTTAAAGGAAATACTAAAGCATCGTGGATTAGCGGATCTGGCTGCCATATTCACTTTGTTCCTGGGACACAAAACGAAAGCCTGAATGATTCAATGGAATACAGTATATTCTTTTTCTGTATGAAGTGTGATATTTTTAAAAGATAACAAAATGTTTTTAAAAACTACAGTATGCCTTTTATCAGCCAGATAGGCTGAGTATTATTTTGTGTGCTATTGAAAAAAGGCAGGCATGTTAGTTCATAGTCTAAGGTATGGGTGGTAAATTCATTGATGAATTATGGCTTCCATCTAATTCTGCTCATACTGAAAAATCAGATTCTATTTTTAAAAAGAGGCAGAACTAGGAATCTGAATCTGTTTTCATCCAAATCCACAATCAATGCTTTTTCTCACCTCCCCCCTCCTTTTTTCCTGCTGGTGAGAAGGGAATGCAATGGGATTGGAAATCATTTATCTACAAAAGTGATCATTAGCATGTACTAAAATGATTAGCAACATCCATAACACTGGAAGTTATTTAGTCCATAACTCACTAGGTATTGCAGTCACCTTGAAACATGATCGAATTTAAAAAAATAATTTGGTTCCAGAGAGCCAGAGGTGCCATTGATTCACAAGCTTTAGCTTGGGCAGCGTAATACCAGGAAATGGTTTTGCCACAGCGATGGCAGGTACTTGATGCAGGTCCTTTCCTCCCTCCCCCCCCCCTCCCCCCGCTGCAGCACCCAGACTTCCAAAGGAAAGCTACAGCAGGCTCTACTGTGAGATAAGGGAGAAACCCGCAAGTGCAGGGAGGATGCCCTTTGGATGGAGTGGGACAGCCTGGCAGTGGCAATGGATGCATCTCTATTTTCCTTTGAAGAGTGATTATAATTTAATATTGTAAAATTGTATCATTAAACCTACATGGCTGGAATAAATTCTTCTGATATGCACTCAGAAAGTCGGTTTGTATCCTATCCCTAAAATATAGTATTCGTCTTTGTGTCTACTCAACACTTCTCTTTTACCATGATTCCTGAGATAAGTTTCAGACAGTCTGGCATGAGGAGAAAAAAAATAAACCAACCCTGAAATGTGATACTTATCTTACTCATCAAGACCTTTGTGATCTTCGTGGGTGAAAATTAATCCTTAACAATAAGGACGCTCTCAATCTCCCCAAATCAGTTTTTTAATGCCTTCTATTCTATACAAGGACCATTACTACTTATTATTATTACAGTTTTCCCTATTTGTTGAAAAAGCATGATGATCTAAAGTAATGAGTTAAATTTACACTCAAGCGAAGAAACGTCACATGCTTATTTTCCAGTTGTGAATCTTTACTGCAAGCAGATTAGAAGTATCATCTCTAATGTAGTTTTCTTCTACCTCTAGGTTGAGAATTTGGGGTTATTTTCACCAGGACACTGACCTCTGGGGATGATTGCACTGCTCCCATCTCATCAACCTCACTTTGGGGGGTTACCTGAGATCCTTACAAGGTTGGTATGAACAGAGTCCAGAGGGGGTTCTGAGTTTTAAAATTATTGACGGTGTTCTTTCTAGCTGTTTACCTTGCTGGGTAAGAGCACAGATTTTTACACATACTTCATGTGAGTTCAGATTCCTGCACAGCCACTCATATAATATGTCTCACTGGGCAACTTGTGTAAAGTTATTCCTGCCTCGGTCTCCTTGGCTGTCACATTGGAATACTGCTACCTAGGGCACACATTTGTACCTTCACAAGGTACTTGCCACAAGCGGATGCCATTAATGTTGTACTTTTATCAATGCTCCTTTGTCAAGAACCAGATCCCAAGCCATAGGTATTTAATTGACAGCTACTAGTACATGCATCAGGTTTCATCGTATCATAGGAAGGCTGCCTGGGTCAAGGTCGGAACAAGGTTCAGTAGAGGAGGGGAAGACCTGTGAGTATGGGCAAACAGGCAAGAAGAGTATGAATTCTGCTCATCTCTGTGTGCCCACCCAAAGACCCTAAGACAACTGTTTGTCTCCTCCCACTTGTATATTAAGAGGCTATAAAGAACCACTTGGGAAGAAAACACAAAGGGAATTTTGGCAGTCAAGGGACATTATCACTGTTGAACTGCATAGAAAAGTCACAGGTGTAAAAAGTCCAGTACAGCAAAAGCAAAGTCCTTTTGTTTATTTTCAATAGAAGATGCATGTTTGTAAAGTCTTTTGGTGGATGGCAAAGCTAATGAAATAGATTGAATTATTTCTTGGTCATATCTTGCAGAGAAAACCAGCTAAAGGAATTAGGACACTTAGTCCAGGCAAGCACCTAGACAGGCTGTTACTCCCAGGACCTACCTTTTCCCAATGACCTCTTCTAAAGAGAAGAAACTTGAGCTGCACAGTGTATGTGATGTCCCAAGTAGAAAATTATTGATTATTCTCAAAATCACTCTTGGAGTAAGGCCCTAGGACTCTCAGGACATTTTTCTTTCTATCACCATCACTCTGACTAGTGAGTCAGGTTAGCAGGTTAGCTAACCCACAGGTTAGCATGTTTTTTTTTCATGACAAATCGTGCGTCTTCCCCAGCTTTGGTCCACTGTGTCACTCTAATAGTATAAACTTGCCCAAAGGAGACCTGGAAAGCACAGGCTCCGGCAACCCACTGAAACCAATGAACTGCACACGTGCTTCTATTTCTCTGCGTTCTTCAGAGAGGACACAGCAAACGTACCACAGGTGTCTTTTATAAGCACTCACTAATGCCAAGCTGCACTAAATGCTAATTATTTCATTTACCATCACTAAGCATCACAAGTGTCATTCTTCGCAGTTTACAGGTGGAGAAACTGAGGCACCAAGAGGCTTACCAATCTCTCTGTAATCCCACGCCTAGGAAGTGACGAAGACAGAATTGTGATCACAGGGTCACAGGGCCCAACTGCTCCTAACGATCACTTCTCTGCAATTTCTTGGTCTATCCACTCCCTGTACCACTCAGTTCTCTCCGGCTTCCTATCCCTCCAGGACGCTGAGGAACAAACATTAACAACGGCATCTGTGGCAGACGGAATACTAAGAGACCCCAGTGATCCATATCCTTGACTACAGGCTCGCGTGAGTATGAGCAGGATGCGCGAGTATGATGGAATACCAAGCCCTTGTCTAAGTCACTGCACACAGCACCAGGGATTTTGCAGATATAATTAAAGTCCCTAATCAGTTGACTTTGAGCTAACCTGACCTAATCAGGTAAGTCCTTTAAAAGAAAGACTGAGGCTTTCTCTAATGACAGAGAAATTCTTCTCTTGGCCTTGAAGAAACAAACGGCCATGTGGTGGAGAGGACACAAGGCAGGGACAGTGGGTAGGTAGCCTTGAGAAGCTCAAGGCCTCAGTCCTACAAACACACTGATCTGAATTCCATAAATTCTGGACACCGGTGAACTGAGAAGAGGACCTCAAGCCTCAGAGGAGATCAGGACTCACTGACACTTTCATTACAAACTTGTGAGAGAGACCCTGAGGGGAAGATCCAGTTAAGCCAGGTAGGGACTCCACAGACGCTATGAGATGATAACTGTGTTGTCTTAAACCACTAAGTTTATGGTATTTTGTCTCACAGCAACAGAAAACCAATACACTCTCTCTCTTTCACCCACGTGTGAGGTCACTCAGGGTATATGACTGGGTTCCACAAGAAGCAGGCTGAGCAATGCCTGAGGCTGCTTTGCTGAGGAGGCCTGAGTGTGTGACAAGGAACAGCAGTGACTCTGACCTGCGCCCACGCCCCAGCTCTGGAACTTCCTAGCTCTATGGTCTTGAGGAAGTATCTTAATTTTATGAGACTGTTTTCTCACCTGAAAAATAGATAGTAGTGCCTACCTCATAGAGTTGTCACATATATTAAATGAGTTAGCACACAGAAAGCATTTTAACCAAGTGCTTGGCATATCATCCATTCTGATACACGTTAGCTTTTGTTATTATTCAAATACACTTTCAGTGGGCATCGGTTTACCTATCTGCACAACAAAGGGGTGGAGTGGAAGGGCTCTGAGCTGCCCTCTTGCTCAGAGGTCCCCACAGAGTCCTTGCCGAACAACTCAGAAAGTTCAACAGACTTCCCTCTCTTTTCTTCCCCCTCCCTGTGCTTAGCAGGCACTCCCAGGAGTAACCACCTTCCAAGTGCCACCCTGGCCTGACTAAACCAGAAGGCTGAACTTTGTACCCAAGTGTTTACAACCATTGTCACCATGCAGATAAACACATCCTGGCTTTCTGCTTATCAACTCGTCAAAGGCGCATAGGTGAGTCTGGCAATCACACTGCATCTGCTGAAGGGCTTTCCACACACCTGTGCATCCTACCTAACCCACTCAGCTCTCATGGTAGCTCCAGGCCTCAGGTGAGCCAACACAGGCAGGACGGGCAGAAGGAGCTGAAAGAACGCCATTGCTGCAAAGTTGTATTTCAGCTCTCACAAATCCAAACCTTTATCTTGAATTAAATAATCTCCAGGGACTTTCCCAAGTCTACAGACACTTCTTCCTAATGAATCCAGCCCATGCACTGTGCACATAAGCACATTTCAACTTCCCACAGGAGCCGAAGGCTCTGAACTTTGATCATAGACTAACCCCCCACCATTCCCACGTCACCTAGAATGAGCACTTTACTTGAAAAGAGAATAATACATTACTGCCTTCTAATCCTCTTAGTTAAACACGAGACAATAAAAGATACACATCATGGAGTGAGCCGGTCGTGTCTGCTGGGGTGTAGGTGTGTCACGTTAAGGTAAAAAGGAAGATTCCAGCATAACAGAAGTCAACAGCTCAAAGCTCAAGTCTAATCAAAGATAATTATTTTAAGAGACAATCATACATGATGAAAGAACACACCACATCAAAACTGAGATAATTAATGGAATGAATGATGGTAATTTTTAAATATTGTATTCTTTGCTTTCTAAAGGTATGTTTTCAGAAGCACAGCAACAAACACTAATCAATAATACTTACGGAGCCCCTACGAGACACAGAAGGTGACACAGTGCTGTAGTGGCTGTGCACAACTGAGACCAGGTCCTCAGAACAAAAAGACTTACCATGGTCTAGATACTGTGTAGTCCATTTTTGTGAGTATAATTCTACCATGGAACTGCTTAAGTCTGATTCAGACTGCAACAGGCCTGGGAAACCATGTATTCTTCGAGGAAAGCTCTAAAACCAGGATCTATTTAAGCCCATTGTACAAACTGGGGAAAATGCACTAAGGGTAAATATTTTAGGTCTATACTATAAAATTATGACAAAAGATATTCATGAAAAGTGTGTTTCCTGGGAGCATCTATTTGCTGTTGGTTCTTTAACTCTGGCCTGTACTTGCTGGTGGCCAACACCAGGCAGATAGGATGTAGCTCTAGAGTTAGAGCTACAGAGGACTCAATGCCTGGTTGACCACCTACTAGCTCTGTGACCTTGGGCAAACCCCTCACCTAGTGGTGGTGTATCAGTGCTGCCTCTATGAAATGGGGACAATGAGAGGACTTCCCTCCTGGGGAACACACATTGCCGGGCATGTGACTTAGAGACAGCTCTCACAGTCCATTAGGAGGAGCCGGCAGAGTAGTGTAACAGGAACCAACCGGTGGGTTTTGCGTTGGTTTGTTTTTTTTTTACACCTGCAATAAAATTTTAAAATAAAGATTTTGAATTTGTTAACTTGGGTAAAATACAATTACTTAATGATAGTACCAAAATGTCTGCTAGTATCACTATAAAATCACTTCATTATTCCATACTTAACCACAGTGAGTTCAGGGGCAATTATTCCTTTTATACAACTGAGAAATCTGAGATTCAGAGAGTTTAAGATGCTGATACACAGGTCACCAATACAGAGTTCAGAATGAAACTCAGGTTTGTCTCCGTGAAAAGTCAATGTCTTTATAGTATGTACTCTTAAAGGTAACCCACGGTACACAGTACAGAAAATACGTACAAACTAAGTAGTCATTGGGTTCAGTTTGAAACAGAATCTTAGAATAAAATTCCTGTTACAGAGCTGCCAAGAATTATAAAATGCTGGGCATGTATGTAATTTAAAATTTTGTAGTAGCCACAGTGATAAAAAGTACAATGAAATGGGTGGGATTAATATTAAATATATTTTATTTAGCCCATATGTCAAAAATAGTATCACTTTAACATAAAATCAACCTAAAACTATCAAGGACATCTCTTGCACTTTTTCAATACTAGGTCTTTAAACCCTGGTACTTTCCCCTTAGAGCGATCTCCAGAGACCAGCACCCATCAGGTGCTCTGGAGTCACGGGTGCCAGGGGCCCCATGTTTGACAGCGTGTGCTGATGACTCTTTGCAATGATGCAACAGGGTGCAGCCAAGGGGGAGCCCCAAATAGGGATTTGTAATGGGGTCCAGAACTCGGTGTCCAGAAAATATTAGAAAAATATTTATATAGGGTGTCCTCACCCCAACAAGGCCCAGGTGGGGGATGGGACACATGGAGAAGGGCCACTGAGAGCTGTTTTGAATAGCAACAGTTTTGCAGATAACCTCTAGAATGGTTGTTTAACATGTCTATAACCTTTAACACAGATATGTTAAATAGCTGTGGCCCTGCTTTGAGCCAGGGGGATGGGAATAACTTCAAACCATGATGTAGCTGGGAGGCAACTTCCCCTGGTTACAGAGCCTGCGTGAGAGCTTGGAGAGGACTGGTTCCATGCCATGGGGCCACGCCTGCCTGGACTTACTATGGCAGCCCAGTAAAGCTGGAAAAACACAAGAATGCTGGCAGCTGTGGCCAATTGTGTGAGGAGTCGGAAATGGTGCAGCAGAGGAAGATTGGTGATTTAAACCCGGGCACAGCAGCCATGCCGTGTCTTTTTGGGACCATGTGGCTTGGGTGGAGAAGAGCCATGGACTTCTATTTGTTTTTTCTGAGATACAGTACCCCAGACTGTACCGAGGGGGAAGGAAGGACTGTGCGTTTGTGGGTATTCTAAAGGATTTTGGGATCTCAATGATGACATTAAGTTATTACTCTTAAGTTTGTATAACTCTTGAAATAAATAATCCCTTCATTTTCACTAATCTCTGGCATTGAGAGACATCTTTCCCTGGTGGCAGGCAAGGCAAACCTAGTATGGGGTGGGGGACCCCTGAAGCACAAGGGTGGGTCCGTTTGGCAGCCCCCCGGGTCTGTTCTGTAACAATGACAGCTCACACTAAACAATACTGGAACAAACCATTTGTGCCATTGGATAGGTACAGCTAAATTTCCACTGGCAGACCAGGGATTTAGGGACAACTCAAGCTGTTTGCCTCATTCTTAGCTGTAATCTAATATCATGTTCTTAGCTGCAAAGACCCAATGATACTTTCACCTCTAGTGCAGAACATTCAGGCCACACTAAGGGTGTAGGGCACAGTCTGCACAACTCCACATGTTTTCTTTCTTGACATCAAGGAAATGTCACATGTATAACAGGTGGAACAGACAAGGCAGCCCTACAGCACAGGCGACCATGAAGCAAAAGGACTGTTCTTTTCCCTGAGCTTGTGGACAAGTAGGGAAAAATTTTGTCCACAAGCTTGTGGACAAAATTAAGCCTGCATTTGCTTCACAAACACAGCTTGGCCATGTGCTTCTTTGGAGAGGCTCAGCTCAGCTGGGGTTCTCACTGATTCCCTGGCTGACAAGGGAGACACTGGCAAGAATCAGGATGACTACTGAACAACTAAGTGATCTATGACAGCAAAAAATCCCAAGGAAAAAGAGGGGAAAAAAGGGCAAGTTTTCATGAGAAGGTGTAACGAATAGACTGGGGATCTTGTTGTCCAGGCAGTGGAAGCCAGTGGAAGCCAGGAACATCCTTCTCCCTTCCTTCCTTCTTTCCCTCCCTCTTTCCCAGTTGCTTTCTCCTTTTACTCACTCATACCCAGAGCTAAGCAGATACAGAAAGGTGTCACCAGCCCCCGATACCTCATGGTGGGCAAGTGTGCCGCCAACCACCACCTGTGAGGTTTGTGCTTCCACAAGGGTGCACATCCAGTGAGAGGAAACGGGAAAGGCTTTTCAGAAAGCATAAAACAGAACCTGGAGAAAAAGAGAGGAAACGAGTGTGGGAAGAGAACTGTCTTTCTGGGATGAGGCTCAAGTGTGCCACAACTCTGAGTGTGAGTAGCTGGGACTCCAGTCTTGCCATGGGGGAAGGAAAATGCAGGTAAGCACTTAGTAATGAGCAGAGGCCAAAGTACAACTACTATTTCATACCATTCAAATGATTTTGATTTTAGTGCCTAGTGGCAAGTTTAACATCCAAAATTTATGAAATGAGCAAAGAGGAAGACAGAGTCTGGAAGATTCTGACATGCTCCTCTATGGACCACGAAGGCCAGGAAGCACAGGAAGGCAGGTTGGCTCTCTACCCTGTTTGTCAAGCTGGGCCAGGGAGAGGTACTGGCCAATCAAGACTGAAAGGGAAGAAGCAAGTGGATGTCTCAATCATGAAATGACCAGCGAAAATCCAGCCTCAAAGCCTGGGAAGAAGACTGACTGCCAGTGTGGGATGGGCTAGGGAGAGCACACCAGAAATCTGTGCAGAGGAACAGAGTGGATGGTGCCACTACCACTTAATTACAGCAAGTAGCTGCTGGTCTGGATCTGACCTTGGCTGTGGGTCACCCAGAAGAAAGCTGGGGGATTAAATAAGTAGGTATAGTTTGGAGTATTGGGACATAGATGAGAAGGTGGGAATAGGAAATACTCTACCACAGGAAGGACTTAATTCTGAATGCCCCCGACTTCTAAGTGTCTTTTAAAAAACAGTGCTGTGGGACCAGGCACAAAACAATGCCAAGATATTGAAAAGAAGAGACAGCATGTGAAGGTCTTTCTTGAAACAGATGGCTCTTAATTGCACACAGAATTACCATCCACTCACCTGTACCCCAAAAGGGTAGAAATTAAGTCCAATCATTGAATCTGAACACAGTAATTAAGGGGCAGAGCTGAGGAGACTGATGGAGCTAGCGAGTGGCATTATTAAGGGAAGAATGTAAATCTTCTGATACCAAGTTGTGCCTTTATTCCCGCCTTCCATCAAGAGGTATTGCCAACTACACCTACTAGCATTGTAGGTGGAGGTTCCCTGGGTGTTTCCCACTGAGCCACTCCTGGTGATGTGTAGGTGACCAGCACAGGCAGCAGTCACTGAGGCTGGGTGAGCAGGGACCCTGAGGCCTGTGAGCTTAGTAATTAACAGACATGCCCCTTTCACTGTCCCCACATACGCTGAGCTATGCCTATTCATGTCCACTACAGGCAATAAAGAAATGGTCCTTACATAAAATAATATGATACAAATAGTAAAAGAAAAAATTAACTCATAGATACAGAGAGCAGGTTGGTGGTTGAGGTAGCAGGTAAAGGTGGGCAAAAGGGGTCAAAAGGTACAAATAAAGTATAAGATAAATTAGTATATAAGTTATAAATTAAATGGGGATGCAACACATGGCATGGTAACTATAGTTAATAATATTGTATTACATATTTGAAAGTTGCTAAGGGAATACATCTTAGAAGTTCTCATCACAAGAAAAAAAAATTTGTAGCTAATGTGTGGTGATAGGTTAACTAGACTTATTGTGGTAATTATTTTGCAGTATATATAAATATCAAAGCACTATGTTGTACACCCGAAGCTAATTTAACATTATATGACAATTATATTCCAATGACAAAATAATGTAAAAATAAATAAGAAAGTACAAAAAGGATCCCCACACTAAAATACAGATAAACACAGGACTGAGTAATGAAGTCATTTGGCCTGTGAATTTCCCTTTCAGCTTACAGACCACACTCCAAAAAATATAAATGGTTATCACGAATCCAAACTTGTTAAGTCAGCAAGGTTAGCTTGAATGTGAAAACAAACAGTTGAACAGTACTTAAAAATCAAAAGAAAATGTCTGCTGATGCATGAAGATCTTCAGCGGAAGCCTGGAGCAATATGTAAAGCATCTCCTTTTGGATTCTGTGTTTTCAGAAAACTGCAAGAGGCTGGAAACAATCAAGAGAAGGGCAAGTCAAGGAGTAAGAGGACGGAAAATGGAACCTCCAAGGAAAGGTTAAAAGGGTTTTGATGGTTTAGCCTGAAAAAGAGAAGACTATGGGGTGGCTTAGTAAGTGTCTTCAAGTATCAATATACGATGACTTATGACAAAGGAGCCGCCAGCATGTTGTCTTCTACAACCTGAGAGAACAGAGGAAATTATCTTCAATCGCAGCAGGAGAAAGGGAGAGGATAAGTGAACTCCCTGAGACCAGGAGTGAGTTCTGGACAGGCCCTGACCGTATCAAGCACTGCAGAGCCCTGTCCTCAGTTTTTACACCAACAGCCCTTTCTCTTGATTACAAATAGCCCTTATTAGGTACAGTGGGGCGGAGTCACCAAGTGACCCTAAGTAGTCACTTATATGATATTTCAAGTTTTGGTTCATAACTGTGGTAAGGCTTCAGCTAATACTCCATCTCCTACCTTGGGTCTGGAGCACTGGACTGTTAAAATCAAGACCTACAAAATCCACAGGATGAGTTAGCAATGACATTATTTTATAATGCAATAAAATGGATCAGGTTTTCTGCTGATTTTTTAAATGACAGTAAACATAAGCCATGGAAAAGCTCTAATTAATGTAATTATGCTTAGAAGAGAAATTAGCCTAAATGTAAGACACCCTCCTGCACAATTCTGCTAATCCATGGTCTCTAAATTATAGACCACATGTAGAACTGCCAGGCACACCCCAAATTCAAGCTGGACCACAGGACTCTTTTCTTCCTTCAAGAAGAGGCATTTATGGCAGAAGGCTGAAAAATTCATAAAAAACTTCATTTCATAATAGCTCTCCTATGTCTCCATGTTTCCAATCATCCAAAGGGCCAAAGGCAACTCCATTCCCACTACACAGCACTGTGCATACCACCGGACTGGTTTCCAGTTGACACTACTGTGTGTGTATTGTTCCCCCTAAAAGTTGGCCTATTACAGTTTTACAAAAAAATTGCAACTCTACGCCAGGCTGCGGTTCTGTGCTTGGGCAGTGACAGAAGGAGGGATGCCCTGTGCTCTTAGAGGGAAGTGGGGGCCATGTTGCCTCTGGGTAGAAGGGAATGCTCTAAAAGCCAAGCAAAACTTTAGGTAAGGTAGAGGGGTCGGAAACTGGGCAAATCTTTGGCTACTGGCTCATTGGTATCTGTGGCTCTGAAAATTAGAGAGTAAATTCTAACAATCTTGTAAACATCAAGTGCAACGCCTTTGTTGGCATTAAGTGAAAATAAATACTTCCACTTCAATATCATAAAATTCTAGAACAATTCTGCTCCACATGGTAGCCACTAGTCAAATGTGGATGCAAATGAGGATGCAAATTATTTACAATTAATAAAATTTAAAAGTCCACTTCTCCAGTGGCACTAACCAAATTTCTAGTGCTTGAGAGCTACTCTGCTTGCTGGCTACTGCAGGGGAAGGCACAGATCAATTAACACTTTCATCATGCAGAACATTCTACTGGGTACCTCTATTCTAGATATCAAAGGCTAAAAGAGACTTGAGAGTCAACCACATCATTGTACAGATAAGGGAACTAAGGCCCATGGAGAAAACGTTCCTTGTCCAAATAGTTAACTGTTACCTCCCACCTGAACCCCCATGCAAGGGTGGCTTCAAGGATAGAGACTAAGGCAGGCTGTACATTGTTGAGCCATGAGGGCCTTGGGAAAGACTAGAGAGGGAGGCGACTAACGTTATGGAATTGACAGGTAGAAATAGTAGGGGGAAAAGATGGTCCAGGTGGATGATGTAACATAAGAAAAGGGAAACGAGTATTTTTGTGGGCTTATGAATCAAACTTAGCTGATATTTTAGAAAGATCTAAAAAATGTAGAGTAAGAATGGAAGGGGAAATTGAAGCTTGATTTTTAAGGTTCCTGTTTCAGTTATCGATTGCTATATAAAAAAGCCAACTGAAAACTCAGGAGGCTTAAAATAAATTTTTTCTAAAATTCTGGGTAGTGGCTATGCTCATCTGGGTGATTCTTTTCACCTGGGTGTCATTTATACAATTGCATGCAGCTGGGAACTTGCCCGCCCCTCCAAGATGTAGGTGTCTCAGTTCTTTTCTGTGTGTTGCAACATGGCCAGGATATTCCCAGAGAACTAAGCAGAAAGCAGTCAGGTCTGGAAATGGCACAATGTCACTTCAGCTGCATTGAACTGCCCAAAGCAAGTGAAAGGACTGCCCAGTCAATGGGAGGGGTCTCAGAGCCATCATCTGGTAAAAAGGATGGCAAAGCCCTGGCTTCTGAGGCTTAGTGGATTGGGCACCAGCCTGCAAACCAATAAATAAATACAATATTTTTTAAAAGAAAAGGATGGCAAAGAACATGTGGCCAATCTTTATCCCTGCCATTCCCCACATACCTAGCTTAGGAATTTATACTCAATTTGGTAGGCAACAAAGCAAGAGAATAAAGTCATCAGAATTATGCTTTAGGGATAAAAATCAAGTTTCAATGTGTGGGATAAACAAGAGCAGTGGCTACAGGGGTCTGTCAGGTTGTTATAATTTTACTACGGCTGAACAACAGAGTCAGATCTCATGGGAGAAAATGGGAGCTTGCAAGAGGTACTACATAGATAACTGAAGGCACTGGAGAGAAACTGAGTGAACATTTCAGGTTGAAGAACTAAAAAAAAATGGCACCTTATTGACCCAGATGGGAAATGCTTGCTAAGTAAAGATAAATTTTAGTTCAGGACAATTTTAGAAAAATTCCTAACTTCAGTTTATGGTCGTATTCAAAAAATAGCCACAGGCCCACCCATGTAGATGCCAAACATATAGTAAAATGCACCTTAAGTGCTTTTTGACTTAGTTTCAATCATCTATCACAACTGTTAAAATGCTGCTGAACGGGTAGCTCCCCTGAATTAGAAATTTAAACACTGACCGTTAGAACAAGCTATTATTTGGAAAGCTGAAACAGTATACTAGATTACTGGGTGTAACGGATACTTAGCTAACTGAAACCTGGCCAAAATATCAGGACAAATACAACTAAATACTAGCCTGAAATTCTGATTAACCATCTCTTCCCACACGCTTTGTTTTCATATCTCCTTGAAACAAGCATTATCAGTATGATCCTTTCCGAAGTTCTATTCTGACTCAAGGAGGAGCTAGTCCCATTAAAACATGCAACCTTAAGGTAGCTGAGATTTTTGGAGTAACTGCCCATTCTAGTTCAATATTTTCTGAGTTCCTATCAGAGTGAAGTCCCAGAGATGTTAGCAGGAAACATCGTATTGGAATGCACATTTAGTGGTAAAAGACACATTATAAGCAACCCTACCTAGGGTATTTTCAACCAATGATACACTTTGCGATGATACCAAATGGAGAGTAGGGATGGTTACCTAGGCATGTAGGAACTACTTTAGACAAAATAGTCTTCTTTAAGTTTTCAGTCTGTTGGATGAAAATTAAAGGGCCACATGCTTTGGGCGCCTAAAAATTTTGATACATTATTTCAGTTTCTTGAATGAAGATTCCCTTCTTTGAGGTCTCTCTGAGCTCCTTGAAAAAATAAAAGAAGTCATGTTCCAGTTTTGAAGATATAGGAACTACAGACGAGGTATGATGGGGAGAGAGCAGATAGCTGGTTTGGAAAGCCTAGGAAACAAATAATTTCTAGGTTTATTTCCTATAAACACCAACAGACGGGAAAGAACCCAGAAAGCTCCCTGTGGAACATGGTGCTCCTTTGATGATCTGTGTTAACCAATCAGAGTCCTGGGATGGATGTGATAGAAGACACTGTCTACTGATAATGCCGGCTAGAAGATACTTCACTTGTGATGAGACCTCTATTTTTACTTTTCACATTTCATAAAAATTTCCTGGTAGCATTTATTATTCCAACTACTGCTGCTATCGTTCTCCCAAGCACAGACAGCCTGTATTTCCCCATTAGAAGACTCACCAAGGCATCGTAAAAAAATGTAAATGTAAAACAACAACAACAACAAAAAGCTTGTATTCCATCTAAATTGTGTTTTCTACAGTTATACACTAAGCTAATATAAACTCAAAGGGAATAGTTTCTGAGATACAGAACTCTGAATGTATGTAAAATAGGCTTAAAAATGTATGTAAAAACAATGTACATGAATACCTCACTTACATAACTCATTTACAATGAGTTAAATTAGTAGATCTGCTTCTAGAATCCTTTTTTTTTTCCAGGCACACTAAGGGTAGGCCTTTAAAAGCCCCTGATACTTCAATGAAAAATTGAGGTGCCAATGATTTGTAGGCTAAATTAATATTAAATACTTCAAAGGATGGGACAAATAAGTAGGTAGCAAAAATTTTATGAGTTCACTTCCTTCAAGGGAGCTTGGAGAGCAAGATTTTACTGCTGTGAATTCTAGTTACCCTTACTACCTCTCAGCATCTGTTTGAAATATGTAGTGGACAATTGCTTTTCTGGCTATGACTCGGATGGTTGAAACACAGGACAAACAGACTATTGAATATAAGCTTTTCTCCAGCAATAAGCATTTTTATTAATTCTCTTGCATAGCAAAGAGGTGGCCATTTAGTGGCCAATCCCTATAGTATTATACAAAAATTTGATCATTTACAAATAAATGATGGAGGTCAAGCAGGGGACAACCATATTAAAATATGTCTACTCTATGTTCCTTCACATTCCAGAAGTAGGGAAACCAGTAACATCAGGAAAGTCTTTTGTTCAAATTCAGTTCATCACTAATACATGCAGAATTTCAACTTAAATGATAAATATGAACTTTCTACATAAATGTGCCTGCCTTGCCACAGAGACCAGCCAAAACAAACAAGTCCCACAGTCTGAAGTAGCAGATTTTTTGCATAAGCCACACACTTGCCCGTTTTTAATCAACTTTTCAAATTTTCTCCCAGCACTACGGAAATGTTAGAAGGCAGCCCTGGACGGTAGTGAGAAGGGCCTCTCCTCTTCACCACGGTGACTGTGGAAGGATCAAGGGGTGAATGTCTGCCAGCCAAATATGAGTCTGTCCGTACAATTCCTCACAGACAAAAGCTAAATCCCATCCCGTCCACCCAGCCCCAAAATAAAGACATACATAGGCCTGGGTCAAAGGGACAGAGTAGCCCATCTAAAATGGTTGTGCTCCCTATGACAACTAGAAATACACAGGGGCACTGCCTGCAAAAGGAGAAAGTTATGAAAGAATGAAAGGACAGATGACACCAAAGCAGAACAAAACACATGTTGCTGGAAGCAGTGAAAACCATTAAAACAGAAACTGCCTAATATTAATTCCCGAAGACTAACAAATTTACATAGAAAAACTTGGAAACTGTTTTTACAAAAATCTGTTAGTCAAGATGATTTCACAAGACAGTGCACATTTTTAGGAACCTGTTTTGTGTTTTCTCATATCAAATCTACCAATCATTTCTATCTTTAATGCTTTATCATTCAACAAACACCAAACATCCACTGAACTTCAAATTCTTGCTCCCTACCCACCTCTAGCCCATTATACTTGAAATTATTTGTCTCCAAAATAACAAAGGAAAAAGTGAGTGGTTAAGATGACTAGAGTAATAACTGTTTTTCTTCCTTCAACCAATTTACATAGCATTTTTCCTAGTTGTCCCAAAATGCAGATTCTTCAAGGAATATTTCAGGCATTTAAATGGAAAGTGAACTCCCATGAATTTTGGCAAAAATAATGGAAACAAGGACTGAAACAAAAATATCCAATAAAACACTTTCTCTTTCCTGAAAGAGATGGAAATAAAACACACCCTGAAAAGAAAATTATTTCTAAAACGTTACTAGGAATAACTTTCAACAAATTGAAAGGAAACACCATTCTTTTTTTTTGTAAAAATCAAAACCTGTTTCCCAGAATGGCTTCTCTAAAATCATCAGCACCTCACAAATTTTTGTTTAAAGAACATTAAACTCAATTAAGCTTTCTTCATATTCAAAAAAATTAAGAAAGGAGGCCAATTCTGCCAAAAGGTCTTATAATTATTTCAAATAAAAATAAGTAAGTCACAAAGGACTAGCTAGACATTTCAAAAACAGTAATATTTTTTCTTACGTGTGAGAACTGTTTTTTTCTATATAAAAATCTTTTGAAATTTTTGTTGTAACTGATACTCCATGGAAGAAACTGCTGCAGAGACATAAGTTTCCTGACTTAATGACTGGTTCTAACCCCGACCTCACCACCTCGCCTTTAATTTGTCACGTGGTCCAGATAGACAAACTATGTCTAAGGAAGAGGGTGAATATTGATTCCAGCCAAACAAACCAGGAAAACAAAAAACAAACAAACAAAAAACTTGGCTAGGATGGTCTACACATCACTCACCAAGAAGCAGCTAAGACAACCAGAAAGGCCCATGGAAGGGGGTGAACCCTGGGAGGTCTTTGCAAAATCCAGAGGTGAAATAGTTAGTAAGGTTCCATCAGTCATTGGTCTGGGGCATTTTCTCATAGCAATTTGAATTTTTCTACACATATAAAATGAGAAGCAACATTCTCATCAAGTAACTGCATGTGGCTGGTGTTAACAGAAACATCATGTTTGAGCATCTGATTTCATCTCCCAACTAACAGCATGAAAACAGAGGATGAAAGAAGGCAGGTTTGATTGCTTGACTTTAAGAAAACAGCTAAGTTCCCCAGAAGAAAGACTTTAGCTTATAAAACTACCTATATTCTAGAGACAAACATCTCGTAAGTATGTGAAAACCACTGACCAGGAGAGTCCAACACTTACTTCCTCCTTCGCTCACTTGCCACGTGCTACGGAGGGCAGAGGACGGTCTTCCAGGCCCTGAAGGACAGCACAGGAATGGACGGCAGCCCTTGGAGAGGCAGCCCGAGGGGATGCGCTGTGCGGTGTGGGGACTGACCAGGCTCTGTAAACAGTATATGCCACCAGGTGACCTGCCATCACCTCATCTCCCAAAGACTCGGAGTTCCGTTCTTTGAACTTTTCTTGAACTCTGTATAATTAAACACCAAATTTGGCAATCCATGCTAATTTTGAAAGGCACTCCCTGGGAATTTAATAAAAGTTTAAACAACTTGTTTACATGTATTTGGCCCATCTGTTTAAACAAAAAGTTTATTTTAATAGGAGCAAATCTTGGGTGCGACCTCCTTTTGTGCTTGAGACCACTGTGACCTCTTACCCAGCTCTGTTTCCCTAATCTGCATTCTGAATCTCCTCTGTAAACAAAACCCGAATAACAACTTTTTATGATAAATGTTGAACACCTCCAAGATGACAGCTGCAAAATAAACTCTACTTTTACAACCAGGAAACATTCTAAACATACAGAAAATACTTTTCATTACACTGTTCTCTTCTAGGAAACCACACACAAAGAAATCTCGTGCGTGTGTGCCTGCCCTCCCGACGATCTTTCTGAAATGTGTGCATTCCCATCATGCCCAGTGTGTTCTAGCCCCATGATGCCCTCACTTTTGATTGTGGAGATGATGGTGAAGTGCACAGAGCATTTACTGATCTGGTTATCTTGTTCTGTGACAGGCAGAATCAATCAATCAAGAGGGCAGTTTTGCACTTACATATTCCAGGCACATCTCCGCACTTCAGGATACGAGATCACAGTGTTATCCAGCCAAATTTGATCAACAAATGCAGTTCCCCTGTGCCACAGCAATCTCAGATGAAGATGTTATTATGTGGAACTGAGCAAAGTGATAAAGACGGTACAGCGGAGCTTGGAGAGGACCAGCTGGACCTTACTGACAGCTTTTATATACCAAGGTGTTGATGCCCTCTTCTTCCAGGATTATAAAAATTCCCTTGATTTGAAGAAAATCATGCTGTACACACACTGGTGACCCCCCAAACATTGCATTTCCTCATCTAATGCTAAAATCATCAAGGTAGAAAGAGGTAACATATATTTAGTGGAGCATTACAAGCAAAATTCTTTAATAAGGAGGGTCATACTTAAAGCACAGAGAACATTCATGTGAATTTTCATACAGACATTCTGATAGTCTGCCGTTATTATTATTAATTGGTATAAATTAACTTCTGAAGGACAAAAACATGTTTTTATAATTTAATCAGTGGTATAAGTAATTGTATTGATATCACGTCTCTGGCACTGCATATAATAAGTTGGTGTCAATATTTCAAGGGGATCTCAAAAAAAGTATGAGAATCTCTGTGCCAACAGCTATACCTCAATACTACCCTGAAGTTATTTTACATTATTTAATCCCAAATCCCTTCTTTTCGAGCCTGCCTTCTTCTTGCATTTTAAATCTTTAATGGGAGCCTTTGGCGGTCTATGGGTACAATGATTAGATATCTGCTGAGAAAAATTGGAAAATTAATCATCATTTCCATTTTGTACCACACCAAAAATTACTTACTCGTAGTGCTGACTTCCAAACTCTCGCAATATGTTCCTTAACATTGCAAATGTGGAGAGAGATTTCAGATACAGCATGTCCAAACGAAGCCAGTAAACAGCCTTAAGTTATTCTTTGAGATGTGTATTCTGGGTTCTCATCCAAATTTCATTTTGATTCATTTTAATTAAAATGCATTTATTGGTAGAGGTTATGTTACATGCAGCATAAAACCAGGGCAAGACTACCCCAAGCCAATCATAGGAATGGTGTTAAAATTGTTTATTTTCCTATTTAAATCACACCATTTCCCAACTCTATGCAAAATGTGAAACTCTGTCCACAGGCAGTTTATTACAGAAACGGATAGATACATTAACTGACCTTTGCCTGAATAGCTTCCACAAGGGAACAAAAACAACAACAACAAAAAAACCCCACCTAAAGTCAGCTATCACATTGCAAGTACCATCAAACTGCTAAATCTATTAACTTTGTTTTCTTTTTTCACTATTATTAAACTGGAAAGAAAAATTCAACTGGAAAATTGTGCCTTTTCAGTTCCCTTGTCATCATGTAATAAGTATGAGAAATATATGTGCAATGGCCAAATGGCCGGTAGACAAAACACCCACTCTCAATGACGTGCTGTTTTCCATACCACTCAGACAGAATCAAAACAACAGAACTGCTGCAAACAAAAACAAAATCACAGTTCCCATCAGCATTCCAGACAGAGAAAATTTACAGGAAAAGAAGCTGGGAAAAAAACCAGAATGAAGTAACTGCTCATACCTCCACTCTCGGTAGAGCCATTTCTTCAGACAAACAGCACTTACTTTAACACTGAAATGTTTAACAATTGATCAAATGTTTGCCAGTGTTAGAAAACTTTCGTTTCTTTTTTGGGCAAACATTTGCACTGCTTAAAGTGATGAAGTGCTTCCATAGAACTGAGAGGCCCACAATATTATTTTATTTTATTTTTTTTACAGGGAAGACTTGTGATAGGAAAGGAAACTTGGGTTGTAGAAGTATTCAGAGGCAGGTGTGTGATTTAATTAGTCCTCCTTTCACTGAGAAATACTGCCGTGTTTCCTGGTACTGCTAAGTCCGCCGGGCAGGAGAATGTAAAACTCACTTAAACAGGGAGGGTGATCTCCTTTTACAGCTGAGTCACATTTCTGTAATTTTATTAAGGTGCTGGCTCTGTGGAAGTTACTAGATCATGGTTTCCCCTAGATACAAGGCGCTGCAGTCACTATCAACAGCTGTATTTGACTTTCATCAAGTCATTTTAGCATCTCATCACAGTGGATTCTTGTCAGCTGCACTCCTGCTAACACGATTCCTGTGTTTTGCCTGGCAGTAAATGGACGCCTCTGCCCTTGCCTCCTCTAAACAACTCTGTTAACATTTGCCCCCAAGCGTCTCTCTCTTTGTCCAGTCCCTGTCTTTTAACAGATGTCAACCAAGCCTAATCAAGCATAAAATGGTCATAAATATTTCTTTCTGGTAGATTTCACATTCGCATTTCATGCAGGGACATGATATTTTTCTGCTACCTCCAGGGAGAGCCTAATGCAAAAACCAGTTACTTACATTCTAGCCTCATGTTCCTTTAGTAAAATGCAGAACATGTTTTGAGTCCACAGACATAAAAAGGCATAAAACTATCTTTCATCTTTTGTTTAACTGTACCTTTTTTCTTTCCTTTCCCCCCTAAAGTGCATCTTCTTTTTGCAGTTTACACTTATGCATGGGAAAATATAAAACAAGATTGAAAATGAGGTCACATCTACTAGATTTAAGTAACTTGAGGTGTTCAACATCAGACTCCTTAAGGACCGGCCAGAAGAGATTTGATCAGATACTAATTCAAATAGCAAGCTACTTACAAAGCAGATATGAAGAGGACGCTTCCATTTTGGCTTATATTATGTGCAGCTTTGCAACCTTCATCATCATATTTAGTTTAAACAATGAAACGAGAGCAATGTACAAATTTCAGGTTCATGCCAATTAACCAGATGAAAAGAGGAAAGTGAATCACCAGACAGGCCCCCTTCCCGACACTGAAACTTTGATCAAGCAGGGGAAGCCATTCCAGATCACTAAGCTGCCTCCTTAAACAGAGAATTGGTAATTAGCACAATCATATTTGTGTTTAGCAAACTTCATAAAAAATGAGTCTTAATCTAAAGTAAAACTATCCTAATAATACTGTTGAGGCCATATGTCTATGTTTCTCTTTCTTATTCCTTTTGTCAAAACAAAAATTTTATACTGCTTATTTAAAGTGAACTGCAAAAACACTCTGTGGTATATATCACAACAATGGTGCCCCCACCCCTCCCTTGGTCGATCCTAATATTTGATTACTGCTAGTCAAATCAAGCTTTCAGGCAAATAATCTCCATTTTTAAAGTTAATGAGATATGGTCATGTCGACAACAGCTTGCGGAAACTTTTAATTTTAATTTCTGCAGGCTGTGCTGGCCTCTTTTACAGTGACTACTGTATGAATGAATCAAATTTGCCAACACGGCTTATGTAGACAAGTGCACACTAATTAAAAATACCCACTGGTATCGTAATTTAAATACCATGAAAATAAACTGTGAAAGTCACTGGGATCTAGTCTCATGGTTGCTTGAGAGTGTGCTTCCTCTGACTGTAGGATGTTTTACTGCGGGTGTGTTCTTAGCTGAAAACTGTTTGTAAATTTGAGATATTTGGGACTTTGATATAATTACACAATTTGTGTTAATATTTGTTTCACATAAGCTATTAAGCAGATCTCCCAGAATGACCCCTAATTGAGAAAAACACATTGCTGGGGCAAACAAAACATTTATACTCTTAATTTAGGGTCTAGCTACAGCTTCTCTGGATCTACGGTGCCTTCTCTTTCTAAGTTCAAGCCAGGATGAAATCAAAATGAAAACAGCTATTTTTGTATCCTTCTCTCTTTTCTTTTATGCTTTTAAAAGTTTTCATTCTTCTTAATATTTGTATTTTAGCTGCTTTTCCTCCCAACAAATAAGATAGGGCAGGCTTCTTTACCTAAATTGAATCCTTAAATGATGCTATAACATCTTTCCATCCATCCATCCAGCCAGCCATCTACTCTCCCCAAGACCCCTCCCCTCTCTCTTACACACTCACACACACACACACACACACACACACACACACACAGACATGTTGTTGTTGTTGTTGTTCTTATAATTTAAATGATTTTTGGCAAGGAAATTCCAAATTCTGTTTTTGTTGAAATGAAAGCACATTTCACACAGGTAAAAAGTTGACACCTCGAGGGTTAAAGCTATTTGAGGGGTTAAACATGCAATTACCTCTGACCAAAACCAGAGAGACATATAGATCAATAGAAGAAATGAAGTCCCCAGGTCCCCTTCAGAAGCCTTCATCACATTACTACCAGACAGAAACTCTTTAAGTACCATTTTCAGATGTTAAATCACTGCTCGCACTGCACACATTCTTGCTATTCCTGGGGGAACAATATCTGAAGACAGCGTGCTAACAAATGTAATCCCGTAAATAGACATTTTTTTCTCTTGTTGTTGGTACCTTGTATCCCGCTCCTGGCTCTGTCATCCAGGCCTTTCTTCCACTTTGAAGTGAAAATACTGAATGAGTGGTGTCATCTATTATCCAGAGTGTGCATGCAGATTATAAACAAGAAATAAAAGTGACTCTCACACACTTCTTTTGCATTAGCAAGCTGCCTGCTCTCTCACTGCTTCTGTCCTCACCCCTTAGGACCAACAGTCTATTAGGAACCTGAATGGCAGGGTTTCTCAGGGGAAGATGGGAGGTGTGGTTGTGAAATGTGGGAAGCTGTACCAACAGGCACAGGGCTGGGGTCTGGGCCATGGCTTGGCCACCAGCTTTCTCCGTCCCTAGTCTCATCTTCAGATGCCCTTCAGAGCCAGTGTTCTGGGGATGGGGCCCATCTTCATTTCCATTTTTTCTGTTGACAAACAGAATCCATGAATATTAATTATTCTGAAATTTATTTGCAGAAAAGGCACTTTCTAATCCTTATCTATTATTTATTGAAAAATCTCCACCACCTAATCATCTCATTAACATTATTATACTAAGGCCAACAGCAAATATTCCTGTGATAAGTAACAACCCAACCTGTTATCCTTGCTGCCAAATCTCAGGTAGTCTCCTTGCTTAATCATGGACAATCCAGCTTTTGTTTCTAGGAAGTTTCTAGGTTGGTCTTCCTTTCTTATCTTAAATATATTTTCCTGATTATACTATTACAGTTGTCTCATCCCTCCCCTTTATTCCCCCATCCTGGAACCCCCACCCCCATTCCTGGCCCCCCCTTAGTTCATATCCCTGGGTCGTACATGTAAGTTCTTTGGCTTCTACATTTTATATACTATTCTTAACCTCCCCTGTCTATTTTGTACCTACTATTTATGCTACTTACTTCCTGTACCTTTTCCCCCATTCCCCCACTTCCCCTTCCCTGCTGATAACCTCCATGTGATCTCCATTTCTCTGATTCTATTCCTGTTCTAGTTTTTTGCTTAGTTTGTTTTTGTTTTTTAAGTTTGGTTGTTGATAGCTGTGAGTTTGCTGTCATTTTACTGTTCGTAGTTTTGATCATCTTTTTTTTCTTAGATAAGTCCCTATAATAAGGGCTTGGTGATAATGAACTCCTTCAACTCAACCTTATCTGGAAAGCACTTTATCTGCCCTTCCATTCTAAATGATAGCTTTGCTGGACAGAGTAATCTTGGATGTAGGTCCTTGCCTTTCAAGACCTGGAATACTTCTTCCCAGCCCCTTCTTGCCCGTAAGGTCTCTTTTGAGAAATCAGCTGTTAGTCTTATGGGGACTCCTTTGTTAGTGTAACTCTTTCCTTTTCTCTTGCTGCTTTTAAGAGTCTCTCCTTATCTTTAGTTTTGGGTAATGTATTAATGACATGCCTTGGTGTATTTTTCCTTGGGTCCAACTTCCTGGATTTCCTGGAAGTCTATTTCCTTTGCCAGATTGGGGAAGTTCTCCTTCATTATTTTTTCAGTAAGTTTTCAATTTCTTGTTATTCCTTTTCTCCTTCTGGCACCCCTATATTTGGATGTTGGAACGTTTAAAGTTGTCCCGGAGGTTCCTAAGCCTTTCCTCATTTTTTCCTAACTCTTGTTTCTCAATGTTTTTTTCTTCCTTCTGGTCCAAACCATAGATTTGAGTTCCAGTTTCCTTCCCGTCACTGTTGGTTCCCTGTACATTTTCCTGTATTTCACTTTGCATAGACCTTTACTCTATTTTGTGACCATACTCAACCATTTCTGTGAGCATCCTGATCACCAGTGTTTTGAACTGTGCATCTGATAAGATGACCATATCTTCATTGTTTAGTTGTATTTTTTCTGGAGCTTTGATCTCTTTTTTTATTTGGGCCATTTTTGGGGGGGGTCTCAGTGGGCCTGTTATGAAGTAAGGGGTAGAGACTTAGATATTGGCAAGGTGGGGAAACCAATGTCACTGCATTCTGGCACTGTATGTGGGAGAGGGGTCTGAGAGGGAATATTGTTTTGCCTCTTGTTCAGCTCTTCATGGCTTTCAGTTACTTCCTTCGCTACCCACAAGCAAATTGGGCCCTTCTGGTGGTGATTCTTGGGTGGGTGTTTTTGTGTACGTTCTAGGACCTTGTGGGTCTCTCTAATAAACTGTCCTGTGAGGCTGGAGTTTCTCCCACTGCTACAATCCCCACAGGTTTTTTCAGTCAGGGGTTTTAAGGTTTTATTTCCAAGCACTGATACCCTGGGTTGTTTGGTCTGCCTCCCTCTCCTCTGTTCCTCCCGGTTTATCTGCACACAAATGTGGGCCTGCCTGCTCCACCCATGAGTCCTCTCTGCCCAGCGGCCCATCTCTGCCTCTCCGATCAGTATGGATGAATGTTTCTTCTTGAAGTTCTTGGTTACTGGCCTTCCATACAGTTTGACGTTCTGGCACTTCTGGTTGTTTTTTGTTTTTAAATTTGTTGTTGTCCTTATTTTGATTGTATAGGAGATACAGTGTACCTACCTACTCTTGCATCTTGGCCAGTGGTCCCCTTTTTTTTAAATAAAAAAATATACATACAATGCTTTTCAAAAAAACAAGAAGTGTCTGATACTCTATAGAAAAACAAAAACTAAAACCTTGGAAAATATATGTATGGGTCCTTTTTTATCCCTTTTATGAGCATAACTACTAAACGGAAATCTCCAGGGACCAAAACCCCAGCCACAGAGCTTGAGTGGCCCAGGGGAGGGCACAGACAAGAAGACACTTCAGTTTCACTGCCTCAACCCCAAATCTCCATCCTCTTGCCTCCTCAAACCCTGCCACCCAACAAACCTGTTTCCATTTGCAGGGTTTCAAGAACAGAAAGTGCATCCCCCCCCAAAAGTCTCTATGGTTTCTGGGGGCACGCTTCTGTTCTGCATAAAAACACTGCAAATATAAAAGAGCCAGAATTATCTTTTGATGAAACATAGTCGCTGTTATCCTATTAGTAAAACTATGCATTCCACACAGAAGGACGAAACCAGACCCAAAGTCAAGAAGCTATCCATTGTAAGCAGAAGTCAATGAAAGGTAAATGAGAGGGAGTGCAGTAACAGCAGGCCAGTCCACGAGGATTACGTTTGTCTAGGAAGAACTTACAGAGGTTAACTCTGGCAAGTTCCATACAAATGTCATATAGCCATGAGAACTGAAGTCATCTTACAAGGGACTACTGGCATGTTCCGGAAAGTCAGCTTCTTTCCCAAAAACATTCAAGAAAACATGGGCTTGCAGTAACCAGTATAACCACAGTAAGTGAAGGTTTAAAGAATGGGAATTGCGAAATAGCCCCTGGTGGGAAGGATGGAAGTGAGAAGAGTTCTTTGGGTTTTTTTAAGAAAGTGAAAAAATAAGTCATCGATCTTACGACATGGTGTGACTAACGGAGGAACTTCACCACTTGCTACACAGAAAAAATTTCCTTGAGCTCTGTACCTTCTAGGGCACGAGTTGATAAACAACGGCCCAAAGGTTCAATCCTCTGCTACTATAACCCAACACAGGTCAGGCTGCCTGCCACTGCAAAAGCCAATACTCGAGAGGCAGGTGCTGATCTAAAGAAAAGTGGTTTATTTGCAGATACTGGCCATCTGGAAGATGGGGCACTCATGCCTCAAAGCCCCTATCCACCCCTCAGAGGTGGCAGAGGTTTTATAAGGAAGGAGAAGGGAACAGAACAGAGAGATCAAAGGAGGGAATTAAAAAAGTTCTCTACATGCAGATGAGCACAATCTATTCTGATAAGGCAAGTGATGGTCCAGCGTGCATCATCCTGGCTTCCTGTCATCCTGGCTTCCTGTCATCCTGGCTCTACAGTTGAAATCTCTTGGAGCTGGGAGGCCTGAAGGTCAGACTCTGTATCTTTTGAAGTTAGTTCCTAGGATTTGAACACAAACGTGTTGCTCATCTGCAAGCTGTATATTAGAGTCAGCACTTACAGAAACAATGTCAAAGAACCATGGGGTGGGTTACAATTTCCCACCATTGCAATTTTCCACTGTTACACTATTTCTGTAAGTAAAGTCTTATTGGAATATAGCCATGTCCATTTGTGTATTCTCTGTGTTCAGACAGTGCATTTGGGACAGACAGAAAAGCCAACAAAGTTTACTATTTAAAGTAAATTTCCATGTAAAGTTTACTGATCCATCCTGCAGAGAGATTACAGTGAAGAAAAATAAGAACTTGCCAAGAATTAATAACAAAAATTTAAAAACAGATGTATGTGTACACAGTCACACAGATGTGCCCTGTGTGTCAAATGCAATTCTTAATGGTGTTGGTAACCACAGGAAAGTAACCACAGGAACTTTCTGATTTCATCCATCCTGACCTGTCTGGGAAGGTCCCACAACATATCCCAGAAGACTTTCTAAACACAACAGGGGTGTCCATACAAATGTTAATCAAAAGACAAAGCCTTAAATATGTCTGAGCTCACTTTCTTCATCCGTAAAATGTGAGGCTGGGTCATCCAAATAAATTTAGAAAATTGTATGACCCTACATAGGAAATTAAGGAAAACAAACACA
Source organism: Sturnira hondurensis (assembly GCF_014824575.4). Classification (NCBI taxonomy): domain Eukaryota; kingdom Metazoa; phylum Chordata; class Mammalia; order Chiroptera; family Phyllostomidae; genus Sturnira; species Sturnira hondurensis. The sequence goes on from NW_028075471.1 coordinate 18,083,316, forward strand.
TATTTGGGGTAGGGATTAAGGGAGAAGAGAATTGAAGATATGGGAGACAACAGTCAGATTTAAGAGGGGACTGGTAATATGTTTTAAGGGACCAAATAAAGTTACTTTCTCATCTCACAGGAGGTGCAGATTCTGAAAAAGCCCAGTATCTACAACTAGGGGTAGGAATGACCTATTATTTAAACATAAGGAACAACTGTTAGGAGAGATTCTATGGGACTATCTGGAGAAGAGTGGTGAGCTGGCACCATGACCAGGCTGCATGGGGCCTACTGTGGGCTTTCAGGTAGCACCTCACGCTGGAAATGGAAACAGCTGGATTTTCTTCCAATCCACCAAGTACGTCTCTTTTGCCATGAAAACACAGATATGGGCATGGTGACACCTTTAAGAAACTGAGGTTCCTTGCCTCTTAAACAGCAACTGAAAAGTGAGAGATTTTCATACTCACTTTTTTCCAAAAAAAGATTTTCAGCGTGCTCCACTGTTCTTGTCAAAAGCAGACCTGTCAGTTTGTTTTTCAAGGTGAGAGAGATAAAGCCAGACCAAAAATGGTACACTGTGGCTTGGTATTTGGGCTTTTGTGTTAGTTCAGAACAGTGATCAACTAACAGGTTATCTGATTTGCTGGTTAAAGCAAGGGTTGCGTGTAATCAGCTGACTTCCAAAATAAGCCAGGAAAGTTAAGACTATTTCCCAAACTGGAAGCATACATGCTTTGCTGCTAGGGAAATGTACATAGTTTGCCTTGTAGTTTATGAATCTTTAAAACTCCCACTATAAGTACCATATCCGACATCTTTGTCAGTACCATCTTTAATGATTGTGCTAAGTAATTGTTCTGTGTTGACTAGAGTGATGTTGGTGTGAGCAAAGCAGGTGAGGCATGGGAACATTAACACAAATGCAACGTGGGAGCAAAGGACACTTTGTCAACAGAGCTAATCACTCTCAAAGGAAAATAACACACTTTTCTAGATTTTAAAACATGGAAAAGAATTAGGGCAACTTCTAAAGAGCTAACTCATTAATCAGTGAAAACTAGGTGAATACTTTCTTCAAGAAACACAAATACCAGAAATATTTTATCCAAATACATTTTTTGTTGATTGGGAAAAGGGATGGAGCCAGTTACGTAACACTAAGGAAACCCAGAGATATTTCCCCTCTTGCCCATCTGTGACAGCTGTGTGAGGAACCTGGAGAAAGTGTGTGGTCTTCTAACTCCACATACCCAGCATAAGAGTAATGGGGAACATGTCCAACCACAAATGACTACTTTTAGGTTGTCTATGAAATACCTATTGCAATCACCATAGCTTGCAACTTATTAAGAGCAGATATATTAATAAACAGAGCTTTCCCATTTCTCAAAAGCAAACACTCCACGCCCTCTGACTAGTTAAGAAGACAGCCATCTGAAAAGTTTTCCATATTGGTATCATAGCTCAAATGCTCCAGACCCAAACCATCCAGATTTATTGTCTGAGCACACTGAAAGAAACTTCACTACCAGCACCTCCGAATTTCTGTCATTTCTGGAGTCACACAAAGGTCTTCCAATTGAAGTGTTTCTGAACCGGAAGGAATGGGGCTAGTTTCTGCCCGGGTGTGCCAGGTGTTCATTAGAAGGATTCAGGCCACAGTGGTGAAGTAGAGCCGAAACTTTGAAATGAAAAGAAACAAACCCAAGCAGCAAAACACAGCTAGCTGCTTAAGGTAAACGTGGGCACATTTGTTAAAAATAAGGGTTCAACCTGAAAATAAGAAAGGGTAGAAACTGAAAACCTTCTGTCAATAGGAATATTTGGCATTTTCTGATGGGACTCAGCAAGAAAAGGTGGGTTGACATGGAAGAGTTCTGAATGAGAGCGTTTGAGGGTCCTGACGTTCGGGAAAGGAGAGGAACCCCTTCTCTCACATGACCTCATCACCACACTGTGAGAGAGACCTGGGCACTCCGAGGAAGAGCTGAGCTGTGGGATCCAGTGGGTGTGGGTTAGAAGCCAGGCTTGTCCAGTTGTAAGCTCTGTGAAGTTAGGCAGCTAATTAAGTTTCTTCCTGTGGAGAACAGGAATTTTAAGAGTACTTAGCTCACAGAGTGCTTGTGAGGACAAACTGCACTAACACATGTGACAGTGCTGAGCACACAACTAGGACAAAGGAAGCCTTCAGTAAACTTTCTGTTGGTATCACTAACACTAGTATTAGTAACTTCAAACCTGTAAAAATCTCTGACAATAAGAAGGCTGACCATTTTTGATAAAGAGAAGAAATGCACTTCCTGTATTGAAAATGGGTGGATTACCTAATGTCATACCATGCTGAATGTTTCCTTCTAAAGGTAATTTCTAAGAAATGTCCCCAAATACTGAATTACCTGGAAGGTGAAGGGGTAAAATCAGGGCAGAATTAAATAGACCATAACCTATGATATTTGAAACAAAGTACACAATGTTTACCCTAAAGCTAGAAAAACATGAAATTCTATTAAGATGAAACTATGAACCACTGTTATGAAAATTAACTGTAAAAATTCCACGTATGAAATTATTGCTAGATTTTTTTAACCTATGAAGTTCCATGGTGGGAATAGAAATTGAGATAGGCAAAAATGTGATGGCATGATTTTTTTTTTAAAAAGGATAAAGAATGTCAAGAGAGTTGACAATAACAGAATAACAACAGAGTTGTTATCTCTATAAAATGAGATTTCAAGCAGTATAGTTTCTTTGTCTTCTGCTTTCTTAGCTGCATCTTTCTATCACGGACATGTCATTAATTGAGTAGTAGAAATGCCAAAATTAAGTTTCAGTTGAGAACATCTGAATGACACCCCAGCCTTAAAACAGAGCCCAAACTAAAGATCTCTCTTACCCCCGTGTAAGAACAGGTATCTGTAGACACCTCTTCCAGCATGTACAGCAGCCCTAATTGTGCCAATATTTCATGGGAGTTTCACAAAATGCACCTATAGCTGGTTATACTCACAGATTAGAGGAACTCTAAAATTCTTGGTTTAAAAAAAAGCCACCCATTTTTGCCTAATTTTTGAGAAACTTCACAGCCTTTACAAGAATCAAATGTTATCTTCAGACTGGATCGAAAAGGGGGATTTGCCAGACAACAGCTTAGGGAGGATGTTGGTTATGTGGTGTATAAAATTATTGGCCAAGCTGATTCTAGATATTAATCCCATGGAAATTACAGAGGGAGGGCAGCAAAGAACATTGGAACATAAGAATCATTGCCATGTGTAAAAACTTAGATTTTAAAAAAGAAAATGCAGGCATGAGAAGTTTGCCAGAAAAAAATAGACATGCCAATAAAAAAGCTGCTTCTTAAAATTTGGCTGGCAATGTCTGCCCCCCTCCCAATGGATACTCTTAGTAAAGAAAACATGGTAGATTTTTTCCTCCCTAGCCTGTTTTTGATTTCCAATTAAAATTAAATATAAACTGAAATGCCACCTGGATTTTAGCAAAATCCAATCCCCACCCTCCACCTCTCCTTTTTCTTAAAAGAAGAACCTGAGCTTACATATACAAACATTTTGTTAAATGACCCGTAGCAAATTGCGTAATGCCAGTAAAAGTTGTGTTTTTTAAGTTATGAGCCCCAAAGATTTTATCTGAAATAAAACCCAGATTCAATTCAGATTCTGAAGGCAAACTGTGTCCTTACTCTGCCTCTAAATTTAAAACATTTGTGTGTGGGGCCCCTTCAGTAATGTTGCTAGTAGGCAAGGAGGAGAAATTCTGTATTTACTACGATGTGTTTTCTGTTCTCAAATGGTAAATTGAGGACTAATTGCCTAAACGAACTGATTCTTTGCAGTTTTCATGTAGAGGTCAGTTTCTCAATGAAGAGTTGGGTTGTCAAGCTGGGCTGAGTGCTTATCTCAATCAATCATCTCAGTGAAGGAAGACAAGAATTCCCACAGTCCAGGCTGAGGGTTCTCTTGGGAGGTCTCCCAGGTGAATGTCTACCATGATCTCAGGTGACTGGATTTGAATATGAAGTTGGTGGGGCAGGCTAAGGAATGGAACATAACTTGGGTCAGTCTCTCCTAGCTTCTAGCTTTGGGTCTCTAAGACTTTAGCCACACACTTTTTCCCTGTCCTCAAAAGATGAGGACCAAGAATGATAACAGTGTTGACCTTGGCCAGGTAGTTCAGTTTGTTCGAGCATCATCCTGACATGCCAAGGTTGTGGTTTCAAACCGATGAATGCATAAATAATTGTAAGGATAGATCAATGTTTCTCTCTCTCCCTTCCCCCCTCTCCAAAATCAATTTTTTAAAAAAGAACAATTACAATGTTCTGAGCACATGTTAAAGGACTGACCACTGTGCCAAGTTAGGCCTTTCTGTACATTAGCTAATGTGCTGACCACGTAAACTTTCTGTGGAAGTTCTTTTATTCCCCCATTTACATATGTTAAAAGTAAGGCTCAGAGAGACTGGCATAACTTGCCCAATTTATTCATCCTAGAAATAGGGATTTTAAACCCTTGTCAATAGGGTTCCAATGTGTCTTGAATAGAATGTTCCTCTTGCCTTTTCTAGCTTCTAGGCAGTGAAATAAGTATCTATATATGATTGTCAAAACCAAGCAAGAGCAAGTCTACACAAGGAAGAAACTTGGAATGGGGAGCAGTGGGGAAAAATCTAAAGAAAACAAGTGCATTTTTCCACTTTTACTATCTTTATTGACAAAATATTGATTGTGTCATAAATGGATGATATTAGATAATGATGGTTAGTGGTTGTCAAGTTTGATGGTGGGAGCACCTAGAAATTGGTATTGTCTGCCATTTATATACATCTCATAAAAGTTTCCAAACAGTGTGAATGTGAATTACATTAATAATAATAGTTATTTTAATTATAAAGGCAATAAATGTTATTGTAGAAATCTTACAATATACAGAAAAATATAAAGTATACAAAATGAAACACAATCTCATTAACATACTCCAAAATAAACATTCTTACAGGCTTTTTCAGGGTTCCCCCCACTAATTATTGTATTATGTTCTACAAGAGTGCGATTCTTAATGGGTATCCCATACTACCTCCAACTTATATGGAACCATTTACTCAACCTTTCTTCTAATGTCAGAGATTTGGGGTATTTTTTTATTTTCCATCTTATAAATACTACTGCTATGAACATCTTTAGGTTTAAATTTGTCTGTATGTCTCACATTATTTCTACAGGTTACATTCCTAATAGTTATGATCATAACGATAAAAATAATAAGTTAATATTTATAGACCATTTACTATGTATTGTTTAATTTTCTAAGCATTTAATGTTATATTCAGAAAATTAAATGCTAATATTATCCCCATTTGAATGGATGTATAAACTGACACACAGGGCAGTTAATTGATCTGTACAGTTACCCAATCAGTGAGGGCAAAGACAGTACTGGAGCCAAACGGGCTGGCCCCATAGTCTATGATTTTATAGACCTTCCCAACAGCAGCAGAGAATGGGTTAAAAGTATCAGAAATGTAAAATATTGAGCCCCACTCCAGATACTACAGAATAGAGTACTCTGAGAGTGGGTCCAACAACATGTGTTTTATGATGCCCTCCAGATGATTCCAATACACTTTAAAGTTGGAGTCCCTGCTGAACGCTAAACCACCTCTCAGGAAAAGTGTATCCCTGAACCCAAGGGCATGGCTGTGCTCAACCTCCTAATACCCAATGCCAAGCAGCGAGCCCCAGGTGGCTACACGAGCTTAAACTCTCATCAGTCACACAGGTCAGTGTCAGTGCTATATCTAGCATTTGGTATAATTTTTGCTGATTTAGCCAAGTATCTTCTAACCAGCATATAGGGTTCTTTAGTTAGAACAGTTCAAGAGTTTGTAAACATGGTGATCACATTTGAATAGACATAAAATGCCTCAGAACGTCATAGAGAGCTTTATATGACCTCACTTCCCACAGTTTTTTTCAGAGCTGGCCTTTAGTGCCACATTTAACATATCCACAGATTAATTCCAGGGACATGTTGGTAAGCATTTAGATTGAAAAGAGAAAATATTTTTCATATTAAGGATAAGTTACCAATATACTTAACATTTATTAAACATAAAAAAATCGATGAAAATTTGTCAAAATGATAGACCAGTTAGCAAATCTAATTAACCTGTAGTATGAACTATATAGGTGTTTTAATTGGGGGAACGGTGAGGGGCATGATGCACCTGAAGGTGTAATAGAAAATTACACAAATACACACATACACACACACACATACTTTTTAAAGCAAAAGATACTGGGGTGTTGTCAGATCTGTGAAGAGATCATAAACCTGAAAACTGTAAGAATGATGGAATTCAAGATTTGGGTTTATCAGAGAAATGCACCTACTTTGGAGACTAAAGAGATCTTCAGTAATTGTGAGATATGTCTGATAACAAACTTAAAAACAGACACAAATGCAGGCTATTACATTTCCTAGGAAAGATGATTCATAAATAGCTGGGCTAAGCAAATGTCCTCAAGATTGACAACTATTTTAAAGTTAAGTATTATTGCTTCAGTTGTTCTAGCTATATAGTAAATGCTGATTAATAAGCAAAAATTTAATATGAAAGCATGTGAAATATGGACAACATCAACAAAATGAGCAGCCTTGTTAGCCTTCATCTAATCTCTGGAAATTGTATACTCAACTCAGGTAATGGTGTGTGTAACAGACAGGCCTGGACCACTTCCTGAAGATCAACTCACACAGATGCTGGTGACCTGCATAAGAAGATCTATACTCAGCATACACCCGTAGTAATTCCATAAAAGAAATCTACCCATTCTTACTTCAAAACCCAAAGTGCCAAAATATCAAAGATACATTTCTTGGACATTTAATATCTAAGTCTCTACACCTTAGTCTCTAAATGCACATAAGTCGTAAGTCATACAGCTCAGTAGATACGTGTGCCCAGCATCTCATCATTGAAAGGGTTAAACTAATGAAGCAGGTATGCATGTACTACATTGCTCTTTACCAAATTTTCCCATGGTCTTTAAGAATGTCAACAACATAGACACAAAGAAACTCTTCCTGTCTGTGTTACTGAAGATTTATTGCTTAAGTCAGTCATCTGTTGACTAGCCATGTGCATCTCGTCTACAGCTTGTCTTTATTTGCTTGGAAACTTTTCTTTATGTTTGATGCTATGTTTATGCCTTGTTTCAGCATGATCAGATTATGAATTTTATAAATGTAGGGAAATAGATATTCAGTATATTTCTTTGTATCTTCTAGCCAACACGGGACCATCAACATAGATATACTACAAGGTTATGTTAATTTTCTTTGCTAAAAGAACCATGGTGAAGGACATCTGCTCTTTGTGTGACTCACTCAGGTTCAACCTTCATTTCATTAGTAGGCTAACTGACTAGTCCTGTAACCACCAAGGCTTTTAATTTGTAAAATACATTCAATTAAAATGATTAGAAAGAAACTTTGCAGGTATGATAATATCTGTAAGTTCATTTACCACTCCTGAAAATGCAAAACAATGTCTAAAACTGTAGTAATATTTTTGATGGAAACTTCAGAAAAGAATGAGGGATGATCCCTTAGTTTTGTCACCATAAAGTGTAGAAGGTTCTGGAAGGCATATCTTACCACATCTGCCATTCACTAACCCAGGGGTCAACAAACTTTTTTTGTAAAGAACCAGGTAATAATAAATGAGTCATACATTTTCTGTTGAAGCAACTCACCTCAGCTGTGGCAGGAAGAAATCAGCCATAGACAACAATAAACAAGGGGTGTGGCTGTATTTCCGGAAAACCTCTATTAAAAAAATAAGTAGCAGGCCAGATGTGGCCGGACTTGGACTTCTGGCTTAGTTCGCCCATCCCTGGCATAGTCTGCAGGCTTCATACAGTGCTTTGTACCTAGAACCTACTCAACAAAGCTACTGAATAAATGACTCAGAGAGGTTTAAAATTATTTCCAGAATGCAATCTTGACAACTGTAATTGTGAATCACTATTACAGGATATAATCTTGACGATTATAAATGTGAATAGCACATACTCGGCTTATAAATGCTGTTTTGCCCTCTTAAAAGATGTTCATGACACAGTAAGTCTCTATATAAAAACATACGCATACGCATATAAAACAGCACAAACTTCGTGTTTCTAAGATAGGTGTAAACCTAATGAGATAAGCATATCCTAATAAAAACACATGTTTTAAAGCTATTTCCATGTAGTCCTTTTGGATGTTGAATTCCTATTGAATTGAAATAGAAATACCATGAGTAAGAGGCAAAAATGAGGCAAGGTGAGCAATATTATCATGGTATTATTTATCATACACATTAGGACCAAAACAGTCAGGAGAGAATGTGCATTATGTCACTCTCTCCCAGTCTTTAACCTTGCAAAAGGTCACTGGGTTCGCAGAGAGGATACAAAAGTCAATACAAGAGACTATAAAAATGGAACTACTTCTTACGGTGCAATCTTGAAAAATTAATAATTGCAATAATAAAAGGACACTTTTGCATTATTTTAGGATGTTACATATTATTTTATTAAAATTTTCCAAAAGCCTTTCTTTCTTTAGCTCTGTGAAGCATGCTTCTGCTGTTGAAAAGCAAAAGACATTTTACGCACAATTTTCTCTCTACTAGAAAGAGGTATATTGTGCCCTTCAGTGAACATAAAATTGATATTATCATCTCTTAGTTTATATCTCACTGCTTAACCTTCAGATGAAAAGATATTGGATTTGAATGACTAAGAAGATACCATGTCAGCTTCCCTTCAATATGGAGAGAAGGGAGTTGGGGACAAGAGACAGCACAGGGATAAGAACAGGGATTTCAAATCAGTTGACACTTTCTCTTTTTCAACAAGACACTGTGAAGCTGACGATTTCTTATGTTTGTATGATGATAAATGGTCTACTTTAACAAATTTTGCTAAAGATTCTGTGTTAGAAAGTTAATTTTATTTTGGATACAGTCTAAAAGGATCAGTCTTTTATAGGTATGAAAGAGTTACACACAAGGAGAACATTAGGGTTATCAATTAAGATGCCAGAGAATCCTCACAGAAGGAGTAAAAAAAACAGAGCTTCATTTGTCCCATTTGCCTCTATGGAGGGCTCAAACTGAACACACAACAAGGCCTTGACACCCCTAGTCAGTTCCATCTGTACCTCGAAATGAGCATCCCAAAAGCTCCAACCATTTAATAATTACACATTGTATTTTCCAACAAAAGAAACACAACATGCGCTCTCTTCACTTAAAAAACTAATTCATTCTAAGAAGCTGTGGCAATATAAAACAAAGACTTTATCAAAGATCTAACATTTTAGTTTTATTCTCTAAAAGAGGTGAGTTCATTCCTTGATCAACAGGAACACAAGCAGTTTATCAGCATTACCCATGCGACTTTTGGAAGATATACTCATTAGTAACTGGCAAAGGCTAAATGGAAAATACTAGATGATTTAAATCTAAATAAACATACATAATCCACATATTGAATTTTAGTGATATAAGAAGAGGTCTTTTCTAAAATAGGCTTTAAAAAACATTTCAAAATAAGTCCATCCTTTTTTGACAAATTATGTCTGTGTTTTCTTTCTCATGTCACAATAATACCTATTAGTGACAGGTAAGGAAGCAGCATGGGTTCTTCTTCTCCAAATGCTCCTTTTTTGATTTCATGGTGCTACCATTTGGGGAGGCATTCAGATTGGATATCCTGAATCACCCTTCATAACTCCCACTCCTTGATGTTTTCACATCTATTTCAAAGGGTCCTGCTGATTTTCTGATACTCATTTGATCCAGGCCTCCCTCTCCCTTCCTATTTCGTTCATTCACAAAGAGTCTTCCCAAGAACTCCTCTGTACCAAGTACAGTGCTCTGTGTTGAAGAATATCATGGAATAAGAAGGGCCCAACCCTGCCCTTCTTGGGCTTACAGTAGACAAAGGGATTCAACTATAGTTGAAATACAGGGAGCAACAACAGGTGGTCACCAACAGGGTGTTCTTCAATTAAATGATGTGAAGGTTAGTGTCCCGTTACTAAATTCTGTACCAAATGCAATCCCTTGTCACTACTATTAATCTCTCAGGAATCACTTTCCTTCCAAGCCAGGCTACATCCAACCTTCAAATTAACCTTCAGTATGCCTCCTCTGTATGGCCCTTCTTTACTTGGAAACTTTCCCTGGCTTAGATCCGCAAGCCTCCCACAAGCTGAGCCTACTTAACCCCTAACCACCATTCACATCTCCCATTGTTACTCTTTAGGCCCTAGCACCCTGCCAAAAAAAAAAAAAAAACAAAACCCTCCATTGCTCTCTCACACTTGCCCAATACCCCACACATCAGCATAGTCCCCACATTTCATTACCCACAGGCATGCACAATATTAGTTAAATGAAAGCATATAAATAAAGTAATAAATGAATTCAAGCAATCTGAAGCCAGGAAACCAAGTTACCCATGTTTTGTAGCATGTTTACTAACTAGCTCACTTGGGACAAAACAGAGACCCGGTCAGAATGTGAAACTCCCTTGACTAAGTTTTCATGTGAGAGAAGAAAAAAATGTGATTGTATTTCTCTGAACCAAATCAAATGGTATTTACCAAAAGGCTCTGGAATCTTATAAGTAACACTTCACAAAACAACAGAATTGAGTTCGAAAACCAAGTGATGAGCCCTGACTGGTGCGGCTCAGTAGATTGGGTGTCGTCCTGCACACCAAAAGGTCGCAGGTTTGACTCCCAACCAGGGCACATGCCTGGGCTGCAGGCCAGGTCCCTACCCTAGTTGGGGACACGCAAGAAGCAACTGATCAATGTTTCTCTTTCTCTCTCCCTTGCTCTCTCTCTAAAAATAACTAAATAAAAATCTTTTTAAAAAAGACCAAGTGGTGAAAAGAAACTCTCTAATATGGGGTTTGATTCCCTATATAAACTTCCTTTCTGTTGCTCCATCTACCACTTGCATTTATATTGCTATTCTAATTTGTCATAAAAGTAATCACCTTGTAACCCTTTATATCAAGTAATCTAATGCACCACTACCTAAAAGTACATTGGGCCCCATTAGGGAGCTACAGGTTTGTATTACACAAACATACCAATTCTGCCTGCTCAGCACCAGTGGTCAATAAAAGCAAGCACTTGCAAAACAGCAAGTGGGTTCCTTGCCTTCAGAGGACAGATAGGAGTCTGCCGGTTTTGCAAAACAAACTCTTTGCAATCATCAAAGCGAATCTGTCAACAAATTATCAGTGGAGTCATACCTCCTAAAATTTCAAAAACAGATTTCTGATTAGACAAGAGATAGCAAGTATATTTTTTATTTGTTATTAGCTCACAGGTCAGGACTTAAAATCACAAAAGCATCAAAGTAGTGATGCTTTTGCCTTAAGTCAGGAGGGTACACTTCAGTCACGATGAAATGTGGCACCTGGGTTTCTATTACCATGTCATACTATGTACATGTTCTTTTTTCTTTTTTGTTTCCTGTACCATCTTAACTTCCAATGGAGAGATTAATGACACAAAACTGTTTAGTAATCAAAACTTGAAAGAATTTCATACAAAGCTCACATCACAGGTTACGTAAGCTTTGATAACAGTGTTTTGATGGAAGGCTGGTTGGTCTAAGCTAACAGGTTAGAGAACTACGTTAGAATTCAGAGTGAAATATGCCTTTTCCAGAAATAGCCACAAAAGGGATCGAAAAAAGCAATAATCTGTTATTGCTGTGACTGCTTTTTTATTATTTGTTAGAATTATCTGAATTCCTGTCTGTTTTGTTCCAATTTGTTTGTATTATTTCCACTGACATTTTGTGGCACTAATTCCTACAGGATACTTTCAAGCATCAATACTTACCATGGTAGTTGAATAATGTCTCCAAAAAGAGTGTGGCTTAGCAGAGAGATTCCTTTAAAATTATAGCTTGGGATTTCTCCTACCTGTTAAGGAAGGTCCTAACCCCTACCCTATCGCCTGCCCCATCAGGGCACTCAATAAATATTAATAACATCTTGTTTTACACTCCCCTTTCAGAAGCTTCTCTTTTAGGACACAGGTATGCTGGCCATGTTTACCCTTCTAAAGGCCTCAAAAGACCCTCCTTTGGGACACTGCTCACTTCACTGAAAAAGGCCTCTTGAGGGCATTCCCCACAGGGTCATAAACAAAGGTCATAAACAATCATTTTCAAAGGAAAAAAATGGTAAGGCTGAACCGGCCATTGCTACCCACTCCTCACACCTACAGACACATGCCCAATAACTTGGGCCTAAGTACAGAGTAAGAAACAGACAGAGAATGGTTAGTGGGGTTTGGGGACAGCCCCCCCAAAATATTGGTACAAATGAGATGCAAAGGGCTGGCTCCTTTTCCTATGAGGTCACTGCCCAGCCAAACACTGAAAGCTATTTCTTCCAGGCATTGTTTTCAAAAGAGGCGGTTAAAGTTGGAAACGCTGACAGAACAACCTCCCTTTTCTGCTCCATATCCACTGATATTTTTGTTAACTTCAGTAACAAAACTGTAATAAAAAATTTATTCTGCCATTTTGAAAATGAAGAGGTTTTTAAATTTTTGTGTATCGACTTATGCTAAAATACTGGTATTTCAGTCATTATAATTCTGTTTCTCATGGTCAGAGTACCCCAGTAGGTATATACTCATGCTTCTCCTGGCCTCCTCTGACAGTACCCCCCCCCCCTTTAAATTGTTGACACTATTACAGATGTCCTCCATTATCTCCCTTTGCCTGTCCTCCCCAGCCCTGCCACCTCTGGCCTTCATCACTCACATTGTTGTCTGTGTCCATGGGCTATGCATATGTGCATATATGTTCTTTGGCTAATCTCTTCATCCCTTTTGAACCAGACCCTTTGTAAGTCCTGTCACACTCACACTATTTCTCTGAGCTTCTCTGTCCTTGGATTGGACAGTCTTACTTCCTCCAACGGCTCAAAGGCCAGAATTCAACCCAATGAATCCCCCTTCTTCCCCTTCATGACTTTTCAGAAGCTCCCTATTCTTTCTGCCTTTCTTACCTCCTTAATAGTCATTCAACATTTTGTCTCTTCCCCCGACAGTATTAACATGAAACATGTACCACTCACTATCTTTTGGGCTAAAAGTTCAACACCTTAAGCCAAATATTAAAGAAGCGATATGAAGTAAACATATCACTTATCCACACTCTCTAAATAATACACGTTCAAATTTCATATATAGTTTCCCTTTTTTTATGTCTTCCTCACAGATCATCTATCTCTAAACTGCCCTCCCTCACACAAAACGACGGCCACACCTCAGAAGCACAGTGACCAAAGTTCTCCCCATAATGATTTTCAGACAATGAAACTGCCAGGTGGGAACCCCCCCCAAATCAGAAAAACCCATCATTAAATAGAGTGTTGTTAAGAAATAGCTGTTTGACTTAACAGCAATTCATCTTTATTGAATAAACATTTTCCAGTATGCATTCTGTTAATTGACCCGGCAGCATATGCTGTATATGGGAAAACTCCTAAACATTATGCTGTATGTAATATGCTTATATGAAAACGCTCTCATTTGCAGCAATATGGAAATAAAATTCTGCTTTCTAAAATTCAAGACTTTTAAAATGCATTAATCCACACAGTTTATGAAATTGCTTTGGACATTTTAAAATCCTTTCTTTAAAGAAAAAAAAAACTGTAGCAATGGGTAATAGTATTTGTTGCTGAGCTTCTTAATGGAGGCGTGCACATCCAATACAGAACTTTTACAGACCCAGAAATGGGGCAGGCATAATAGGAAATAAAAAGTCGTATGGTACTGGGTAAAGAATTACTGAGTGGCTAAAAGAAAATGTTCAGAAACTCTATCAAATTATACTGTTAGAGAACTACTGTTGTAATAGTTTTATGGCCCAGATAGAAGTAGAGCTGAAACATTACAGAGACAATACGTTTAGCTGGAGGGAGGAAGACAGCCTGTAGGTGTGTGGGCAGGCTCCTCCAGCTCCTGGCAGCACATCTCCTGGGCCGGTCACTTCTGCGTGACGATGGCATCTCCCAGACCAGAGTCACCAACCATGCTGCCTGGAGGGCACCAATAGTCGAGGCTTCTGGGTGGGAACCAAGGCCACGTGGAGGGCTGTAGGCCCCCCGATTTAAGTAGCAATTCATCTCCCAACAATTGCTGCCCTTGTGAAAATGTCGGCTCAGGGTGAGCAGATCTGGGTTTTTTTAAGAGAAGATGAAAAGCTAGATTTTCCCCATTTTCTAGGCTGTCAACTATGTAATTTTTTAAAAAAGAATTCTATTTGGACACAATTTAGTCAATGTACAGACCAAGCCCAGCAGAGAAGTCATGTCCTCCATGGAGAATCTTTGTGAAAGCTCTCCATCTGAAAGGGCACTTGCTATCACTTGTAATTATCTTTGATAAAATGGATCAAGCACAAAAAGACTTGAATTTATTTATTTTAAATCCTGGCACTAGGTAAAAGTTCTCCCTATACCATGAGTGATTGTTGTGGTGCAACTAGAAAATCCTACACCATTCAGTTTCACAGACAGCATAATTAACTCATTTTTATACCAAGCCTTTTTAAGCCAGATCTTTTTGTTCCATAGACTTCTAACATATTTTACAGTTCTAATTCTCTTCCACTGTCCTACATTAATCAAAGCTGTAACCCCTGTTGTCTTTGTACTACAGAATCAGAATGTGCCCCTGGCGAGGAATGGGGGAAAAGTCAACAGGAATTAAATTTCAGTGCAACTGTTTACTCAACTGTGGCCTGCAGTTATTGAAATTTTATCCGTGGTTTTGTGTGACTACCGCTGTAATGAATTCAGCATGGCTGTGATTTTCTTACTGCTGGTATTCTCACTTCAAGTAAAAACCTGTAGAATAAAAATGATGAAAATAACCCCAGTCCATCACACTGATGCTCAGATTTCTCCAAAATGTTTAATTGTTGCAGTTTTCAGTCTGGAAAAAAAACTCTAATAACTCTAGTCCCGTGAAACTTTATGAATCCTGAAGTTTTTCTCTTATTTCATCTACAGATTTTCTTTTCCCCAAACAACCTGTTAAAAGGGGAGTCAAACAGCTGTCAGTATTTCATTTTAAAAGACCAAAAAGGCCTGCCAGCCACAATATGTGACGTTTTAGCCACAATGATAGCTCCAACTGCTTTCTTTCTTCCTAAAACACACCAATGACAAATAGAAACAGACCTGTTACAAAAAATGTTTTTAAAAGAGTTTTGAAGTAGAATCTAAAGGCAGAACCTCTATTTGATATATTTTCCAAAGTAGTCACAACCAAATAAAAATGCAAGATGTGAATAACTCATTACACCATTGATGCTTTTTAAGGGAGATGCTGTATAAATGCACTTTCATAACTTTCTTGTGTGAGGTTAATTTGTCATTGCTGTTATGAGGTGTGCATGCATGTGTGTGGTATATATGTAAAGTTGGTGGTGGACGTACTGCTTTAAGATAGGGAATGATTTTAAGTTCTTAAAATAAAATTCAGAAGTAGTTAATTCCACTTATTTAATTAATGTCCTCTAAAGAGTAGTTACTTGGGGTTCTTAGCACATTGGTCAGCAGCCACACCTCAGCTACTCCGTAAAGAAGCAGTTGATCTCAGCCTCTATATGGTAAGGGCATAGAAAATGGCACTCCAAAATGCCAACCATTTATCCTCAATAGAAGCCATAAACATCTATAAACACTATATTAATAAATACATGTACAAATACATGGATACCCTTCTACCACTCACTCATAGGTTTGGCTAACAATCTTATTGTTTAGAATTAGGTCATTTGGACTAATTCAAATGCATAAAGTTTACATTACAACAAACATCGTGCATTCCAGGTGCAGCATCGATAGGATCGGGCTGCCAACGTTGCGCAACGAAAGAGATCAAGTCACTTAAAGGTCTCTGGATTAAGACTTTATCTTGTCTCTCAGTTTCTTTTTCTTTCTCTGACAGGTTCTTTTGTGTCCTGTAGGTTCTACCAATTTCTAAAAGACCAACAATCTAGTGAGTCCTTACATTTTAAATTTTTTTTAGCAAGGGAAAAAACAGAATATGCTTTTGAGCCTGCCAAAGGCTATATCCCTAAAATAAGAAGGGGTTCTCTTTGTTTCTCTGAGGTAGATTCTAGGGAAATGTTTGAGAGAAGGCTTGTCGCGCTCTCCCCTCAGTCCCTGACAGTTTCCGTTGTTTTTTTTTCAGAAAGGCCCAAAGAGGTATCATTCTTTTCTCACTTTTTTCCCAGTGTCACCGTAACTATGTGTCACACCTTTGAATCAAGGACTAACATGGAACAAAAACCATCCATTATCATTAACAAAAACTAAAAATATGTCCTGATTACAAGAGAGGTTGGAAAAGCAATGCCTGTCTTCAGGCAAATGCTATTTACTTATTTGAATTGTTATCAACAATTTAGCTACACAACACCCTTTTCTGGGTCACCATTTGAAAATACTTTACCTGTCAAAAGGATATAACAGGAACAAGTATGTCCCAATTTATGTGCATATTGTGGAATCACCAAACAGAGATAATACAAAACATTAATAGAATTTAGTCGTATCCCAACAACCAAATATATGCAAGAAACATATGTAGATGTCTCTCATACCAATAAATTCTTACAGGTAGCAGGAAGCAATTTCTTACACTGATGCCTGAGTTATTGCTATTTTCCCTGTTTTTACCTAGTTCTGCCTGTATATCCAATTTTTCTAATTTTATTCACTCAATCTTTTCTCTCATATAAGCTGTTATTTTTCTTTTATCTCTTATCTAATATTTTGTTGCCTTATTCATAAGGCTTAACAAGTTAGTTATCCATTTTTTTAGGTTAAAACACTTGTGTACCACTTCCCAAAGGTTAATTTTATCCCAAAGAGTTAAACTTTATGCTGACAAATTTGGGGCTGGGAGGGAGTCTCGAGGGGTCCTCTCAATCTCATTCTCAACAACCATGCCCACAAAGTATTTCCAAGACTTCGCACCCCCAAGGGCTTGCGAATTCATCTCTTAAGTCAACTGTTAGGACCCTAGCACACTGCTGGCTGGAGAGATGCTGCTTACAGTCAGAGAGTCAGGTGAACATAAAATATTCACAGAGGTCACATGGCAACTGAAACAGTGGAATTGGCTCCCACCACCCTCTGGGGCCAGACTCCAGAGCGCATTACCTGCTGCTGCTGCACGTGGGCCAGATCGGCCGGCCCCACATCGGAGGCTGGTGTCTCCCCGTTGGACCGCACTTCCCGAAGACTGCCACACTCTAGTAGGTGGCTGCTGCCGCTTGACCCATTCTGGATGGCTGACCCGTTACTTTTTGTCTCAGGCCCAGATTCTTGCATCATGACTCAAAAACCTGATAGAAGAATTTTCAGGAGGGAGGGGGAATAAAGAAAAAAGGAAGAAAGCAGCTGTTAGAACAGTTGTTGTGCACAAGGAGAAGGGCCCTAGGGTAAATGCTGCCAAAAATCTGTAAACAGTTGTCATTTTCTTTCACTCCCTGTATCCCCTTCATGTGTGATCAGTCCCCTAGCTTTTAAGTACAGAACTGTCCATCCAAATTCAAGTTCCACTAGTATTGTTTCAAATAGGTTATCTTTTTCCCTTTAGGAAAAAATAACTAAATATTTTCAGGTGAACCTAGAATTTACAGTTAAGTTTCTGTGATCATATCTGGATATTTTGCTCAAAACCCAGTAAGTCATTCTATACATCACATTAGGTTAATATTAAGTTTTGGTGTGTGCAGATTCCATGGAGCGATGTTACGCTCTCAGGGGAACACTCTCAATCAAAGTCCCTTAGGAGACGGTGTGCACATGACCAGGAGGCCTCCAGAGGTAATGCGTGTAGAAAATCCCTACAGTCAAAAACCAAAATGCATTTTAAGCTTCATATGCCTGGGAATCGTTCAGATACTAAAATTCTTCAAAATTGGCTATCACAATAAGATAGGTCACTTTTAGAGAGGAAAAAAAGTCCCTACTTTTAAAAAGTTAAATAAACTCAGACTTTGATCTTTGTCTTATACTTAAAATTGTCCTGAGAAATCCCATTTCAAGTTACGTGTTTCTCATGCTGGATTACTAGCTTCTGGTTTAGTTTAAGGCCTGAAGGGTCTGGGCCTTCTTGTATTTCTTCTGGAGAAAATCTAGCCTAGGTATAGCAAAGAAAAGCTCTGAATTTGAAAGTACTAAACATAATAAAATTGTGTGTGTGTGTGTGTGTGTGTATGGTGCGACACATGTGTGTATATGTGTGTATACACGTATATATCTCCTGCATAAATACATTTCACATCCCACCTTGTTCCTCTCTAGGTAGAAAATCATTACCCGAGGGAGCCAACACAGTTCTTGTAAAGATGTCCAATTATGACACAAGACAGATCATATTTGCTCATGTGTACTGTTACTATATTTTGATCGCCAGTGTTGTGCCAGCCCTATTGCAGGTGATTTATAGATATTCTCCCATTTAGTTCTGGTGACAATTTCTACCCCCAGTTTGCAGATGGAAAAACTTGGCTCCAGGAGAGTTGTCTCGATTTGCCCAGCATGAATCACAGCTGGGGATGGTGGCGTCAGGACTGGAAGAAGTCCTGACTCATGTCAATTCTTAACCACATGTTTTCTTAAAGCCGAGGTGCAGTAGGGGCTAAACAATGAAATGGCGAGGCCCTACTCCAACTTCATAGAGTAAGACTTCCAAAAGGAAATGCAAAAGTCACTAAAGTAAGCTGACAATTTGAACACAAAAGTTGAGAAGTGCCTGAATAATTAAAACTTTAATGTGAAATACCAATCATGGATAAGGTCAGATACCAGGGGGGATTTCCCAGAAAAGGAATTATTTTTTGGAGGGTGGGTCCCTTGTAGTACAGGCTTCCCCTCTAGGTGAGTGTTCTAGGAACCCATCTGTATCAGTGGACCAGCTGGCGCTTTTGTGGGGCTGCATTGAGCTTCAGTGAATTTTTTTTGAAGACTCTTTCAACACATTTGCCCATTGCACGATGGGTGATTTACGAGTGCACCTGCCCACACAGCACTGAGTGTTTAGCAGTTTTTGACTAAAAATGGCGTGCAGTGCCCCCCCATGCCCCATCCTCCCCCGTTCACCCAATCTTGCCCCAAGCAACTATTTGTTTTTGTTTCTCCAGATGAAAAAAAGTCTTCAAAGGAAAAAGTTTTGCCAATGTGGAAGAGGTGAAGCAAAAAGCAGCAGAAGCACTAAAAGGCATCAAAATCTATGAGTTCAAACACTGTTTTGAGCAGTGGAAAAGTCTCAATATGTGTATTGCATCACATGGAGGGCGCTTTGGAGGTCACTGCAGTTTAAACATGTATGAACAAATACACAATTTTTATAAATAAATTGTGGGGTTTTGGAGGGTTCCCCCCTCATAAAATGGAAAGACATGTATACAATCAATACTACAGATTTCTCCCCCACACATGACATATGTCACAACAGGAAAATTTAAACACTGTGGAAATTTTAGAGGAGGTTGCCTTCTTGCTAGAAATTGGTTTAGTTCTTTTCTTTAGACATGAACAAAAACCAAATGGAAGAATTAAAAGCTGAAAAATTTACATCTTTCTTCATTTCTTTTAAGTGCATAGTGTGATCCAACTTGAGTACAAACTTCACAGATCCAGAAGACATATTTTTTTAAAGTTAATCTAATACCAAATGGGATTAGAATGGCATTTTTTGTTAACAGGTGGGAAACAAACTCAGAAGCAACAGCTGATACACTCTCTTCTCTTAAGATCAGACTTTCCATTAATTGTAGGCATTTGAAAATTGCATTAAAAATCTTACTGTTGCAGAATAAAGAATTTATCAAAACACAACCATAAACTTTCTCTAATATATAAGAACCAGGCAATACAAGTACCTTGCTCATCACCAAAAAAAAGGGAATCAATTTGTGAAATCTAGGGATTTCTTTCCCCAAAGTTTCAGTTTCTGTGGCACAAACTTTCTTGTTAGTGCAGAAGCTAAAGAAAAGATAAACTAGGCATTTAAGGGAGAGGGCAGTTACCTCAGAGTAGTTAGAAGGGAAATCCATTGACTTAATTAGACTATGCAATAAACATAGTTAAAGAAAAAATGGAAACAGTACTATATGTACATGTACATGTATATCTATATCTATATCTATATCTCCATCCTCTGGAAAGCCTACCTGTATCAGGGATTGGATTAGATCCCCAAGAGGCAAAATATTACCTATACATAAAATCTATACCTGCCCTTAGAAATGGTATATTTATCCAAACATCCTGACTTTTGGAGCAGGGCTGCTTTCAAACCATGTGACTGTTGGGACATCAGACCTGCAAACGAGGGGTCTCAGAGGCTGGCCCTGCTTGTTTCCTTGGTTTGACACTGTCGTGGTGGGTGTAGGAAGCACGAGCTCCACTCCACAATTTGACAAGGAGGTTTTGCTCTATGCAGTTCCAAAGAAGGCTGCCAAGTCCTCTGGTACAAGTTTTGCAGGCATCAAGCCAAGCAACTTGGCTTGCAAATCAGGTTTGTGAGAGTGCAGGCTTTGGGACCAAAATTGCATAAAGGATTATTTTGGTCTAAGGATGTCCTTAATTAGTCAAGTGCTAACAGTAGTATGTAGGTTGGAAGATTTAAAATTTCCTATAATCTCCCACACCAATCAGGAGAAAAAAAAGCTTTTTGAAAAGCACACGTGAAAGGAGTGTCAATGTCTAAGACTATTTCTAGCAATGCTTGGGGAGGCAATATTTCTTTCTATGGAATTCTCCAAGCCATTTAATAAGCCTTTATATCTGTAACATGCTTCACAAACTACAAGCTGCTCTGATATACTTTTCATACTCATAACTAGTTGGTAAAAGGGTGAAAAAGCAGGTGACATGACTCCCAATTTACAGATAGGGCAACTAAAGCTCAGCGGGTTAGGGTACAGATGCAGCTATAATATTCCCTATTTCAGACATGAACTTGTCCATTCAATAAGTGACAGAGAATTTCCAATTTGCAAAAGTCCTGTGCAAAGTCCAGCTGGTAAACCAACAAAAAGAAAACAAATTAATTCCAAAAAAGACAATACTGAGGGTGACAGGTAGACAAAGAAAAGCATTTAAAAGGCAAAGGTGAAGTGTCAGCATTCTCTAGCAAACAGCTGTATGGGGCCTTTTCTATTAAGTTTTACAATTTTAGCATCATCTGAAAGCAAGTCAATGTGTATGAGAGGCATCTGCATTCTCTAACCTGGAACACTGCACCATCTCTTAGAGGGAGCTTGTCCTTGGCACTCAGTTTTTTATCACATCCTCAGTGAACCACTTGGCTCCACATCAAACAGAGAACAAGAAGGATGCATAATCACCCAAAGGGCCTAAATATGAAGACACAGCACCTGGAGGGCATGGCCATCACCGACTCAATAACAAGTCCTTTCTCCAGAAACTAAGCCAAACCTTCCACTGGCTTCCTATATGGCTTCTCAGAGTGAGGTTGGCCTGTTTACATCATGGAGGATCCACTCAATAAAAATGCTTTATTGTATTTCTACTGAATGGATCATATGTGACCACCCTACAAAGGCTGATGCTACAACTGCAGGGATGTCAGAAAGCTTAGGAAGCCCAAATGGCCTGCTTCTCATCTTGCTTGGAAACATTACAGAGCTTCCGGTTTCAGAAGATGGATGTTTGTGCTGGAGGAACTTATAGAAAAGGATAAGAACTGAATTTAGCATGCTTGTTTATTGTCACTGCCAACAGAGCCACTCTTTGGGAGAATTCTGGAAAATTCATAATGTCCAGGCCAATATATTTATAGTAAATTAAAGCAATGCTTTATTATCAAGACTATTTCCTTGGTTACAGTGTTGATGATGAAATTTTAGGGAAAATAAAGCCCTTGTTATCATGCTTGTGAAGCATTTTAAGCTAACAGAAAGTTCAGTCTTGATTCCAGGGCAGTTAATTAAGGTTGACCAAGTCAGGCAGAAGTAAATTAACTTGGCTGATCAATTATTTATATGAAGCAGAATAAATGCCCTTAAAGAACTTGGTCTGTGCACGAAAGGATGCGTAAATTAAACTAAACATACTTTTGTAAAGTATATTTCCACTTCTGTGGGGAAAAGAGAAGTTAACAGCAAAATCACTTTTAGGAAAATGGTTAGAGTGGTTACTTGGTACCCCTACCCCATTGAAAAGGAAAAATCTTTTTTTCATTGTTCATCCATGTGCAAGGAAAGAAAGAAAATGGCATGCAATTTTGGAGAGATAACAGAAGCTCTTGGGGAGAAAACAAGGAAAGAAAGCAGGGAAGGGCAAAAAGGGAGGGAGGGAGAAGAGAGGGGCAGGAATGCGATGGAAAGGAGGCAGGGGAAAGGGAGGGGAGGTGGGGGAGCAGGGAAGGGAAGGAGGGAAGAAGAGATAACTCTAAGAATAGAGAGACTATGTGAATTTCTGTATTTTAGAAACGTTGAACATGTGGCTCTTCATCATCAGTTATACTGCATGCAGAATTTATAGACTGGACAAGAATGAGGGTGGGAGCTGGGCTAGCTCTAGTTCTAAAAGAAGTGCTCTTTAAATTACTCATGTTGCATCATGAAGTTTCAAAATCCTTATGATTATGTTCATGCTGGTTAGAAAATAAGAAGAAAAATTTGTCTGTATTAAGATATAAAGCATACATTTACTTCTGGGTCTCATCAGGTAAATGAACTGGTTCCCTTTATTTAGGTAAAATGTTCATTCACCTGGCAACTCAATACTCTCCATGAAGTTTTGTTTTTATAATTTTTAAAAAGATTTTATTCATTTATTTTTAAACAGAGGGGAAGAGAGGGAGAAAGAAAGGGAGAGTATGGGCCTCTTGCGTGCCCCATACTGGGGACCTTGTCTGCAACTCAGGCGTGTACCATGATTGGGAATTGAGCCACAACCCTTTGGTTCCCAGGCTGGTGCTTAATCCATGGAGCCACACCAGCCAGGGCTCAACAGAATTTTAAGGAGCAAGGTGCAGCTAAGGAGATCCCCCACACCCATCCCCATTTCAGGCAAACAGCAGGGTAGGTAGCATGGGTCATTAAACCAGCTCCACTCTTAGCGGGGTACTGGGTATCACTTCTGTTCAAAACATGGACAGGGACTGGAGCAAACAGAAAGCACTCAGATGAAAGGAAGACTTCTCAATGCAGTGCTACAGCAGTGGAGACTCACAGACTCACAGTGCCTAGTGTGTGGCAGATGCTTTTCAGCTGTTCACCGTTCCCAGGGGAAGACCCAGGGCTGCTGGTAGGAGGATCCCAAGTGAAACTCTGGGGTTAGGGAAGCAGGTGAGAAAAGCGCAGGATGGAGTGGGGTACACTGGACCCACGATGCTGAATCACTGTCTACAGCTGGGGGTTTCAGAGCATACTCTTAAAGAAAAAGAGGGAAGGGGGAACACAACAAGAAAAGCAAAGCAAGAACAGCTGATTATTTTCTCATCTGAGATCACTTCCACAAGTTGTGAATGAACCCTTCAGACACCACCGTCTGTCTATTTGCTGCCCCCATGGGTAGGGGCCCGATTTCATGGAAAGACCATCCAAGAGCCAAGTTTAGGACGAAGAGTCAGCTCAGTGTGCTATATGTGTTATGAAGGCATCATCTTCAAAAATCAAATTTTCATAATTATAACAGAAAGGCGTAAATATTCTAATGCATGGCAGCTCAAAAAGTAATCAAGGGAATGAGCCGGAGGGCTATTTTAATGTATGCAAAGCTAGTGACCCACAGTAAATGGAGGTAAGCTACAATGAATGCAAAGTACTGCACACATACTGAAGTCCTGGTTTGATGAGGGACGGCTAAAATTAACACCCAATTAATTTCCGAATTGACAAACAAATGAAACCCATAAATCTACTTTCTCATTAATTTTCTTGTGGTATAATTTAAAGCAGTAATATGAGGGCAAAACTGAGCATTATCCATCATAAATATCCAAAAGATAGCACTGTAACCCCATAAATTATGCATATTACCTGTTGTTAAAAATGATTTATGTATTATCAAGTTTATCATGCACTGTAGATGTCTAGATCCATCTTAAAAAATCTGGAATTTCATTTAGCATTTAGGAAGAGAAAGTTCAGAAGCAATGGAATTGTCAAAACATGTTAAAAAAACAGTGGCCTCCTTTTTAGCCATATAGGAAGTCAGGGCAAGGCTAGAATCTTCCCAGAACTTAGGAGATGTTGAGAATATCATGGAGGTAATGGGCTGCACATCTCAGGGGTGGAAAACACATCAGTGGTAGGAGCACACTCCTCCTCCTCCTCCTGGAAAGCTCCGGCAGATGCCTCCTAAAGGAGCTGCTCATCTCTCCTGCTTTCAAGAACACAGGAACCACTGGCTAGGCCTGGAAAGAACTCAGCCCAGGCAACAGGCCTGGGTGCACCTCAGAGAGCCATGGGGGAAGACCTCAGATATGGGACTCAGTGAAACAAGGAGGCCTCAGTTGATGGGATGTTTGGGAAGAAAATTATGTTTATTGTTAATGATGTAATATGGTTGCTCTCCCATCTTTACAGTTCAAAGAAGAGGAAGAAGAAATAGGAACTAGTTTGTACTTATCAATTACACCATTAGTACTTAGTATTTATCAATTAAATAAGAGAAACATTCAGATTAAAATGATTCCTTCCCCACCTTCATTTCTTTAATAAGAATTTTTTAAAAAATCTTTTATCTCACACTTTACTTTCAGGCACACCTTGCACATAAGAGGAATTTAATACACAAGTTGCTGAATGCTTAACTAAATGATTAAATGAGAGAAAAATCCAAATCTAACCTCTCAATCACATGAGGTCAAGGGGCTTGTGCAAGCCACCACTTTATGTCTCTACTTTTAAAATACATTATTTCCTGTACTTCTTTGGAATGACTAGCTGTTCTGGAGTTTTGAAACTCAGAAAATATAGCAAGCCATTAAATCATTTTAAGTCTCAATAGAAGTAAGACTGTCCTAGTCATGGAAAATTTAAAGATAATTCACCAATGAAAACCTCCATCATAACCCATGGTAAACACTTAATATACACAAGAATAATTAAGATGGACTAAAAATGATGAAGAATAGCATGTTTAATTTTCTCTGTAGCTCATGACTGAGAATAGAATTAGAGGAATAGGGTGGTAACAAATAACAATCCTCACAAAGAGATGGCTCCCTTCCCTCATCAGACTTCTGATGTGAAGACAAGAGAGGACATTTCCAAGGAAAGGCACTTTTGAAATTCCAGGACCCAGGCGGAACCACTGCTCAGGGAAACCGTGGACGTCCCACTCTCACAACCTGTCTGAATCAAACTTTCCTGGACATGAAAATCTTTATAAGACATCAATGAGTGCAGGTAACAAGCACCCCAACCTCATAAAAGTTACAGATGTCTAAATTATATTTTCAGAATTTCACCTCCTGTTGGCCTTGTTTTCCTCCTCTCCCAGAAGACAAAAGTTTAAGTGCTCTAATCACAGCAGCTGTGTGCAAACTATGAAAGTTAGAAAGAAGCTGCTCTAGGAAACAGAAGTACAAAGGAGAATGCATACCTACTCCCTGGCGTATTAACCTAGAGAAGCTCAAATAATTAAACAGCCACCAAAAAGGAGCCTTTAGATCCAGTCCAAGACTGTTTGCTTTGCCATAAGGAAGCCTCTGAAGCTAAGGGTGGGACAGGGCCAGGTGTTCCGGGGCGTTTAATTAAAACGCATTTTTACGGAACAAAATGAATTTTAAGTTTGAGAATTAACAAAGCCTGCTGAACTTTAACCATTTGAACATTCCAACAGCTAAACTCTCACAAATAGCTTGGTGGAATAAACTGACCAACAACCAGTTCAGAATATATAATCTTTCATTTTCATAATTTATATAATTTACATACATGGAGCTAGGTTCTCATCATCATTTAATGACTGACATGCTTGATGACACACTTCATGTCTCTTCCACTTTGCCACCAGCCCCTAACCGCTCCACTGGCCAAAGTGAACAATATATTCACAGTATCATGGCAGCTGAGTGAATGCAGGCCATCACAAGTCTGTTGCCTGCATTTCTCTGTTGTGTGAAAGGAACAATTATTTAATTTTATCCTCCAAAAGCTCCAATACGCATATATGTATTCCCCCAAAAGTTGCTCTTACAGATAGATTAGCAGGCTTTTTCTGATATTAAAAATGGCCACACTTTGTTGAAGGCCATGATTCCCCCAACCTTCACCCTCCAACTGACACACCAGTCTCTGCTGTATCCTTGTAATTTGTAGCAAATGCTAGCACACCCTTAAAATTGAGAAACAGCAACAAACAATAATCAGAAAAACAAAGAGGATGTGGGTTGAGTTTTCTCTTCCACTTGCAAAACATGACCAAGGACAGGCCTGTCTTATACAATGTGGCACCCAGTGTCCAAAGGACAAGAGTCACACACAGAGCTGAATACAGACAAGTTTTCTGCTCTACTTCACTAGAAACAATTAACACAAAAACTCACGTAAAATGAGATAAGCAAAAGCAACAGGTATGAATAAAAACAGTAGCTTTTAAAATATATATAATGTGTATCAATTATTTGGTTTCCTTCCAGTTAAGATGTCTCCATTTACACATGACGGGATTTATTCAGAACACATCAAACCAAATGTGACACTCCCCTTTTTAAACTTGACAAAGTACATGCACCACAGAGAATCACATGAAGCCCACACAACACAAAATGCATACACAACACAAAACCCAAGGACTGTACCTGTCAAAGGCGATTGCCTTGTTCATAGCACTAGACTTTTTCTCCTATACCTCCTGAATCCTTGTTTGCTCCACAAAGAGTTTTCTAGCCATCTGAGGTTCTATTACTGAGCTAGTCGCCTTTCAGGAGAGCTCTCTCCCTTCTGAAAAAAGCAAACAACTGCATAGATATCATTACACTAAGGAAATCTCTTAGAAAAACCAAACAACTTGCTAATCTCTCAGCCCCTTCATCCAAGCAAAAGATAAGAAAAGCAAACCTAAGTCTGTTTCAACCACATTCCAGGGACAAGTTCCCCTTTTTCTTTCTTTATCAAAATTCTAGCATAAGTTTTTTTTTCCCTGTGTGTTTTTTAAACAGACCTTGCAGGATAAACTGCTGCTCACACCCGCAAACAAAGCAGTATTTGTTTAATAAGGATTGCTGCCATGGGTACAGTAAACAAGAGGCCCGGGCATTTATGTTTATGAACAAACACATCATCTTACAAGAGTAATTTAACATTAACCAGGTGGAATAATCAACAGATTTCATAGGTGACACCAGGGGCAGGACTAATGTAAACAGAACTGGCAGGAGAAAGGAGCCACTCTTTAGGAATCAAGGTCGAGGTAAATGCATTACAGGGTAAACAGCTGCAAAGAAAGCAAGATAAACAAACAGTCATTCTTCTGACATTTAGAGGCAGAAAGGTTGTGTGTTACATAGATCAGCTGCTGACCACCATGAAATCAGACCAGTTGGAGACCAAGCCTGCTTATTTGCACAATGCCAGGTTTGCTTATAAACAACAATTTGCTGTTACCAACCTCACATTACTCATCATCATAGAAGCCAGAGCAAATCACTGAAATCCGATTAACTCTTCACTGATGACATTACTTAGAAATATAAAAACCATGGCCCCTATAAGAAATAAGAAGTCACCCCCAAATGAGCTCAGTCTATACCTGGCTTGTTTGTAGATAAAAATAAAACATACACATGGTTTAAACTACTAAAGGTTAAATTTGGTAACAGCTTTAAAAGACTGTAATGTTTTCATGCTTGAGTAACTATGCATTCATTTCCTAGGCTCATCCTTTATCAATGAAATTTATGGGTCACACATGCTTCAAACCTTGAATGTTTTATCTAGAAGGAAATCCTTGATCTTCCTTTCTCCCCAAGATACCTTTATGCGTACTGAGTTCACAAACAAATATATTTGCAGCATTCTCAACCACACTGCAAAAATTGAACTGTGTCAGGTTATAATTTTTGCCCTTAAAGAGATTACATAGGAAATTAATCAGCTGATGTTACATATATGCACTCAGGAGTTCATTTGTCAGCTTATCAAAGAAATCTTAAGTTTTCAAAGTCAATAGTAAAAAACAAGTTCAATGTGTCCACTAATGCAAGTGTTATAAAAAAATGTTGTATTTTCAAAATTTTGCTTCCTGTGTACTAATATGTAAAATGGGTTACTGTATAAGAAAGTTATCATACCTTATCAGAGACACTATATTTAGGTATACAAGGTCTGTCTGGAAAAATTGCAGCCCCTGTTAACATAATGAGAGAGGTTCGTGCAACACTGATGTAACCTGGCAGCCAAGGAGAGCAGGCTGACTGGAATGCGCATGGGTGAACAATGACAACTTCACTGTACTCGCCATGAGTGGGGGCAGTAGACACCAATGAGTGATCACGTGTGCTGTGTGGCCATCACACTCAAAATGACTAAGCAAGTAGAGCAACAAATCTGCATTAAATTTTGCATTAAACTTGAAGCTTCCCCTGCAGAAACTATTCAGATGTTTCAGAAGGCTGCAGCTATGGGCAAGTGGTGGTTGGCAGTTTCATCCTGACAACGTGCCCCCTCATGCAGCAGATCTTGTGCAGAATTTTTTGGCAAAACATCCAATCACTGCGGTGACTCAGCCCCTCAACAGCCCAGATTTGATGTCCTGTGACTCTGGCTTTTCACGAAACTAAAATCACCACTGAAAGGTGAGAGATTTCAGATTGTTGATGAGAGTCAGGAAATATGACAGCAGCTGATGGTGACTGGGAGAACTGTGTGAGGTCCCAACGTGCCTACTTTAAAGGGGACAGAGGTGTCACTGTCCTGTGTACAATGTTTCTTGTATCTTGTATCTTCTTAATAAATGCCTCTATTTTTCATAGTACGAGGCTAGATACTTTCTGGACAGACCTCATACAATCTGCAATTAAAGTGTTGTTTGAATCTATTTTACAGACACTTTGGCATTATTAAACTACTTAATTTTCACATGTGTGAATAACAGTTGTCTATTACTTAAAATCTTCTTCATCCTTACCCGAGGACATTTTCATTTGCTTTTTTAGAGAGAGAGAGTAAGGGAGAGAGAGAAACACTGATGTGAGAGCAGCATGGGGTTGCCTCTGTACACCCCCGGACCGGGGATCTGCGCTGGGACAGTGCAGGGAGTGGGTCGTGGCAGGGGTCATACGCATCTGGACTAGAAGTCGCCCACACCAGACTGGGTGTTAATCCACAGCCTAGGTATATGCCTCAACTGGACCAGAACCATGACCTTTCTGTTATGGGAGGACATTCCAACCAATGATCCACAGAGGCCAGGGCCATTACTTAAAATTTCATAAGCAAAACGTAACTTGAAAAATAGTTTGGTAATTTATATTTGGTAATCTGTATTTTATACCAATAATCAGTGAATCCATTTTCTAAAATTCTGCCCTATGTCAGTGCAAAGCACAGCAAAACACTGCTGGATATCCAAAGCAAAATTGGAAAATGAAATTAAAACAAATAAAGGTATACCTAAGAAGATACTGACAATCACATCAGCAATAATCAGATCATTAGAATTTCCATCTCTGCGTAAAAAACCACAAAATTTGCCCTGATTGGTGTGGCTCAGTTGGTTGGCCAACTTCCCTCAAAGCAAAAGTTCACCAGTTCTATTCCCAGTCAAGGTGCATGCCTGGGTTGCTGGCTTTGTCCCTGTGGGGGTGCATACAAAAGACAACTGATTAATGTTTCTCTCCCTCTCTTTCTCCTTCCGCACCCCCTCTAAAAAATAAATAAATAAAATCTTCAAAATTGTCCTGGTCGGCCCACTTTCCCCTGGCCCCCCTCCCCTCCCCTGACAGTTCCACTATGATCTCCTTAACCTTCTCTAGCTGTTCTTACTCCACTTCCTGCCCCAGCGATCTAATCTTTGTTCTGCAATCCTGAAGTCACAAAGTAAGGACAGTGGGTTTTTTTTCTTTTGTTTTTGTTTTGTTGTGCTGTGGTTTGTTTTCCAAGTGGCTCTCTGCTAAGATTATCCTTTCCCCAAATCAACACAGCCCCAAAGCCTCAACAATGTCTGAAGAAGAAATTCCTACAGGGCATTTAGTGCCTTCGTAGAAAGAATTTTTTCTGGCTGGTGGGTCTGTCTTTACTTTATGGACCCAGAGAAGGGACACGGAGACCTCTCCCTTTTCTGTCCTAGAAACGATGGGCCTTGACCTCTCTCCCACTGCCCTAAAGCAGAAGCCTAGCCTTGCTCACCTCCAAGTGATGATGCCAAGTGTGGCAGCTGAAATAACTAAACATAGAGACGCCTCCTCAAACACTTTGGGATCCGAACATTCTCAGATTTCATGCTCACTACTCTGTGCATGGGAAGGATGACTAGTAGTAGACCAAGAGAAGGGAAGTATCTTATCCAATGTCCCAGTGAAACTCAAGAGAGAAAAACAGTTAAGCGAAAGCAAAATGAATGCTATGTCCGGTCAACCCCATTCCCCATTTTCACTGGAAAATGCTGATTACCCAACTACCTGCATTTACAATATTCACCAGGAGTCCTCCTATTATTTTTATTTTATTTTCCTAAAGCCTGGATGAACAAGACTATCAATAGAAGACCATAAACAGGGTTTACAATTCTAAATGGCACTCTGAAGAGTTGTAACCATTTCTCTTAATAAAGGCCGATAGTTGAGTTTTTAAAGCCAAACCAAATCTAGGCATATAATCACTGCCCAAATGGGACTCCTTTGTATGCCAAGATAATTCTACTGATTCCCCACCACGAGTAGGATAAAGAGCAAATGAGCAAACAAAGAAGTCTTTTCTGCCATTCTGGTGGTAAACTTGTCCTCACATACCTTTAGTTTTATCTCATGTGCTGTTTACTTATTTTGTTCCCCACAGTCCCCAAATTTTTAAATCTAAACACATTATAGTAAAATAAATGGAAGAGAAGAGATTGTCCATTTATTAAGAATCTTTTATATCTTGTTTGGTAAATGATTTTCAAAACTGCACAAGTCCCAAAGAGGCTCTGGGGAGATGCAAGATGGGAGAGCACTGCTTTATTCTTTCCGCAACTCTTTTCTGGACTGAAAATCTTAAAGTCCTAGACTCAGAGTAGGCATGCCATTTGAGGGGGCACTTGAGCCAGTTTCCAAGCCTCAAACTTCCACTTCTCTTTCCAGCTTCATAATTTTTGCCATCTCCATCCACCAACATAATTTTTTAAAATTTTTCACTTTTGACACACATAAATCTATTTCAAAGGAAACTTTATATTACTTTGTCACGTGGCAAGTCAGTGTGCATTCCCTTATAGAAGAGAACACCTTTATAATAAATGTAATACAACCTAACCCATGTTATTAAATTCTAGCCAGATCCTGCTGCCCAGAAAGGCCCTGAGTAGGGAGCCATGTTCTCTCTTTGTTAAATAATGAGCTTACAACTGGAAGACAGAGATTAAAGACACACTAGTACCAAATGGACACTTTCTCCTTTGCTTTATCAGAAGGATTAAAACAGACTGAAAATGGAATTGCTTCAACATCAAATCACAATAATGAGAATTGGTGAATGATTTATGAACCATCGAAAAATCCTCTTCTGACATACCAGTGAGTTGTACAAGCACATGTACTGGGAACGGAGCTGGAAGAGACTTCAGAGACCCATGTAGAGTGTCTATCTTGGCTCCTAAGCAAGATATTCCAAACAATGTAATGCAGAAAGCACTTATAAAGAGCCAACTGTGCACACAGTAGGCTCCTAGAGAGATAAATAACCAACTTTCCAGACTCTCTACTCCTGCCCCACACTGGTGGAGCTCCTAAATCATGGGTATTATCCTGACAAAAGACAACTTAAAAATCAAACTGGCAGCTTCAACATGAGCCTCCCTCCTGGGCCTGACCTTTCTCACACCATCCTTTCTGCAACACAAGTTCAGAGTTTATTCAGTACCAAGTAACTATTATATGATTAAAAACTATAGCATATCATTCAAAAATAGATGCTTTTATTAGTCCAACCTTTTTTGTAATGGAGTGTCACTGATGACCTAGCATTAGCCTCTCTCCCTGCTATTAATCACACTTCTAAGAGCTCATTTTGCCTTAAAACCTTAAGAAATTGCTATAATTTAAAGACATGGTGTCTACATAATGGAAATGCCTCAAAGATTGTATCATTTCACAAAACACAGTATTTTTTAGTGGGAACAATGACCGTGATGCTAAGGTACTACAAAATGGGGATTTTATACATATATGTGTATTATAAGATGGGAATAATTTATACACGTAAAATGAGATGTAACCTGTCTTTTTTAGTTGAGGCTTCCCACTTCTGTATACATTAATTACAACCTTTGGGAAGCTTATTAATCTAAAGGCAGAGGCATATAGTTCACATAGATTAAAATCAATGTAACAGTACCAAACAAATAAAATATAAATATGAAAGGGGAAAATCTAATGTAACAGGGCAAAAGATCTCAGAACATATCTTGTGCTTTAGTTCTATTGGTAGTATATTCCTCACTCATCATCTACAATTCCTGTGTCTCCTCTGCACAGGTGAGGGGACCTAAAGCAAGTTCTTCAATAAGTGACTTCAGGACTAACTACAGGAATCTGCCAATTTACTTTCAGTATGATTTCAATAATACTGTATAATGATACCCTTACTTTATAAGTCCTCATTTCATTAAACCACCCTCATGACCATTTAGTACATCTGAGTGCTATAAAGAAGGAAGTTTTTCAAAATACAGAGCTAAAATAAACCTTTTTAAAAGTGCCACTTCAATTTTTACTATTACACAATTAAAACACAACATACACTCATCTTCCAATCTTGCATATGTGTAAAAATGGAGACATCATGTCACATGATGAAGAATAAGCCCCCATTAGGCATAAAGATGATGCCCAGATCTGATATGAATGGCTAAGAAAAATGAGAATCAGTAGGCCCAAAGTCAAAAACCCAGATACCATCTTACAGTCAGCAGGTTGGTGACAAAGTACAGGTGGGGCTGGGCCTCAGGCTTTTCAGGGATAAGTTATTACAGCTCTAACGGAAGGGCCTCTTCTCACAGAGATATGCTTCCCTGTATGGGGTCAACCGATCGAACTTGACCAAGGTCAAGTTCCTAGACCTTGGACCTGTCCCCTGCCAATATCTGCCTAATAAATATGCTAACTTCTTTACTTCTTTCTCTAAAGCTAGGAAGAAATGCTGAGCCAGGGGGAGTATTTAGGAAGAGACTGTCACAGACATGCCAGGAAGAGGGCTAGAGCTTGAAGTGCCCAGAAAAGGCAGACTGGGCACCAATAGCAGGACAGGTGATGGCGGCCTCCCCCCATCACACACTGGGTATCCATGCTATTGGACAGCAACAGAGTTGATGGTGGGACCACCTCGTGTCTGATGACTAGATTCTCAACAGGACTCATTCATCAACTAAACATCCAAAGAAACTTTTGAAAGGGTGTTGCTACTCCTTGGCATTTCCAGGGTAATTGTGAGGGATGAGGGTACTGGACATCTTTAGAGCAGAAATAACACCTGGACCAGTACGAGTGAGATATAATGGAGGCAACAGGGTCCATTTAACATTATTAATACATGAGTTAAGACTCAACAAAGATCACAGCCCCTGGATAACCAACTGATGGAGGGGCCAGGTCTTGATCCAAGAGCAGATCCTCCTTGCACTTGCCTCTCGGAGACAGTACTGGTGCAACGACTCTATCTCAGGGCAGGGGCCTTTCAAACAGAACCACGTATACCTCCGAAAGACAAGGCAGTTAGCACTTTTGCACTGCGCTTGTGGTGTAGATGTCAGCTACACCAAGCATGGTTTTATGGGGAGGGGCACGGGGGGGGGGGCGGTTCTGGAAACTTTAAAAATGCGAATTCTGAGGCCCATCTCAGACCTCCTGAGTAAGAACCTACATTTAATAAGATCCCCCAGGTAATCTATTTACAGTCTGAGAAGGCAGTGTGGTGGAAAGGGAGCAGCCATTATACCAGACTTCCTTCAATTGGATTCCCACTCTGCCAATTTATAAGTTTCCAATAAGCCACCCGACCACTCTTTCCATTTCCTTATGTTTAAAATTATATTACTCTGCATATGAGTTCACTCATCCCTCTAATATGTACCTAATATGTTTCAGATTATGTATTAAGTTTGGGGCAACAATGGGGAACAAAAATTGATACAAATCCATCTCCATGGAGGTGGCTGTTGAATTGAGAAGACACATATTAACCAATTAGTCATATACGTAAGTGGAGATTATACCTGTGATAAGTGCTACTATGAAAGATTCACAGTGCTCTGAGAACACACAAAGCTAATATATGCAAAGTGCCTTGTATGTAGTAGGTACTCAATAAATCACAGCAATTATTAGTAGCCCATAAACCCAGATCTTTGGGAAGCTATTAAAAAATTCCCAAGTGCAAAATATTCTCTCCTCATCATAAGATAAGGACTGTGTTCTCAGTTAAATTACTTTTTAAAAATGTTTTTCTGCTTCCTCCTGGATATAGGAGGAATACTATAACATCAATAAAGTCAACATTTCTTCTAACGACAGCTTAGAGGACAACATTAACTTTCTGGGTGATTGTTAAGAATTAGCTCCTGTTTACCAAGTTGTAGTTAAAAGCTGTAGCTGCAGCACAGGGTAACAGTGCACATCCGCCTTGTTCTAAGCAGCCTTTGATTATCATTTTAAAGCCAGGGTACTTAAAGAAAATCTTCAGTTGGCTTTTCGGTGGCATTTCTCCTTTATATATTCAGTTTATTGAAGTCAAGAAAGTACATGCTAATAATTGCAGATAGGATTAGCAACCTGTACCTCGTATTGTGGACACAGTGGTTAATTATTAGTGTCCTTACCACATGTCTATACGGTGGGGGCTTGGGGGGAGGAAAACTGGACTGAACAGGAATCAGAGGGCTTCTGGCCAAGTCCCCAACACTGAGGATGCCCACTCCGGAAGCAGAGTGGCTGGGTCTACCACAGTAAATGTGAAGCTTTCCTAACGTTACAAGTGGTGTAGTCACTGTTCCTGTAAAGCACCCCTCCAATTTATACAATGATTTCTCTGTGCTCATCGTCCATGAATTTGTGTATTTTAAATTTTAAAAAATGACATAAAAGCTTTCCATGGTTATACAAGTTTTTGGTTCTTTTCCAAAAAAATGGGCTTCCTTCCAACAGGTGGATACTTGTGATGGGAGAATTCTAACCTCACTTGTGTCAGAATGTCCCTGACAAAAAAAAAAAAAAATAGAGTAGTTGATTTGGAACGGGCAGAGAAGCTGAAATGGAAGGGTTACGTGAAACACAGTTTGTATTAAGACCTCAGTCTCCACATGCACTAGCCAAGTGATACAACCATGGGCTCACACACTGGAACATACACTTTGTTTTTTATAAATTGAAGTATTGTTAGGTGGAAGGGGACAGAGTCACTAGCAGCTTGGTTAGTGGTCAAAAGTGGGTGGTTGCCATTTATTACTGCCTGGAATAAGATACATACTTAGCATAATTTCCCTTGGATCTAACTATTAAGAATGCAAAGCATGGGAGAAAATGATGCCCCCAGGCACATTTGGCAGTGTCTGGAGACATTTTTGGTTGTCACAACTCAGAGAAAGGGGTGCTAGTGGGGAGCCATGGATGCTACTAACACTCCCACAATACAGGCCCCACAACAAAAATCATCCAGTTCCCCATGCCAAGTGTCATGGTTAAGAAAACTGTTCTATGCAAATTTGTACTGTTATGAGATCAAAGCAATGAATCCTATTTCTTGTTTAATAATAAATTTATAATGTGCCTTAAAATTTTAATGACCTGCGATTTTTGCTTGCATTTCTACTTCATAAATACTACTGAATTGAGCACCTCTGATGGGTCTGTTAGGTAAGACTTAGCCAGGGCGCGAACATGCAAATGCAGTGCTATAGTAATGCAGTGCCATGTTTCAAGGGGTTCATCATGTGGGGGGCTGGGTGGGCTGGGACAGGTGAGGGAGGATGTGCTAGTGGCAAAAACAAGGACAAGTGCTAGGAAAGGGACGTGTCGAAACTGAGAATGAAGATGCACTGGACAGTTAACTGAGCAGGGAACAGGGACAGTCTTGGATACAAGGGATTTTTTAGGAAAAGAAGTGTGATGGAAATGCCCATGTCAGACCAAAGCAATGAGACTGGGGACAAATGAGGGCACTTTAGTACAGCACTGACAAAGGCAGCGGAGAGGAAGGAAGGAGACAGAGCTGGCCTCTCCCTCACCTCCCTGCGTCCTAAGTGCTTGTTCCCTCAGGGCTCCCTCACCTGGCTCAGCTAGGCATGCCAACGTGAAAACAATCTTCCTCAGCCACAGCCCTTCCTTCTCCTGCCAGCTGATTTCGAGAGCTACTTCACTCCTCCACTGTCTCCTTTCCTCCCTCCCACCAGGTCCTCAGCTTGCTTCTGCCTCACCTTTCTTCTGAAAGTGTTCCTATTACAATTGCTAATGTGTCTGGATTTGCTAAATCCAATTGACATTTCTTCAATCCTAATCTTATTTGACCTCTTGAGAACACATGACACTGTCATTCATATTGTCTCTCTTAAAAAAAATCTTCCCATTTCCTCTAGGTTTCCATGCTCTTTATCATTCTGTCTCCATGGCTGGTGTCTCCTTCTCTTTCTTCTGAATGAGCTTAACTTTGTTCCATTCTTAAGTGTGTCATCTTGCCTAATGTTCTGCCCTCGGGGCTCCAGTTTTTCTGCAAAGGGCCAGATAGTGAATACTTTTGACTCTGTGGGAGCTGGGACTCTGTAGAAGTCTCTGTCCCACCTCCTCCGAGTGGCAACTCTACTGTAGTACCAAACAAACTTAAACAACACAGGAACAAACAGGCATGGCTGGATTCCAACAGTACTTCCCTTTCCACACAGCACTACCTCCATCTGGTAGTTAGCAGACCCTGCTCTGAGCAGCAGCCCGCGACCTCTCGATACTTTCCAAGACTTCGCTTCATGCCTGCCTGTATCCAGTGGCTCCTGAATCATTGTCAGATTCAATCAAAATACCTTTCCAGAACTTCAGGCCTCTGTAGCCTTCTGGACATTTCTACATTGACATCCTAAATGAAGCTCAACTTTGTCTCAATCAAACTGAGATCACCTACTTCTCGCTCCACCCAAACTCCAAAGCAGGGGTTTTCAGGGAAGGGGCCACTTCTAAATCAGGAATTATCTGATAGTCCTCCTTCACTTTGCTTTCCCATATTACCAATTCTCATTCCTTATTTAATAAAAACTGTTTCTCCATATCCTTGCTTTGGAACATGGGTGACCTATTCCCTAGCTTCAATGGCTACTCTTTCAATGGCCCCCTAAGGCCTCTAATGTGAAGTCCCAAACTTCAAGGCCTGCTCCTTCCAACACAGTCACTAGCCACAGGAGGCTACCTAGCATTTCAAATGTGGTTAGCTATGACTGCAGAACAGAATTTTTAATATGTGTAATTTAATGCAAACTAGTTTAAATTTAAAACTGATATTCGGAGCAGTTATTGAAAACCTTTTAAGTATGTGTTAAAAAACCTGTGTATGTGAATCTACTAATCTACTTTTTCAGTGGTAAATTTTATGAAATTTAAATAAAGATTGCACATTCATAATGAAATTTTAATATCTAAATCAAGATGATTTATCAGAATTAGTATGAAAGAAAGTAATATAAAG
Organism: Sturnira hondurensis; assembly: GCF_014824575.4. Lineage (NCBI taxonomy): Eukaryota > Metazoa > Chordata > Mammalia > Chiroptera > Phyllostomidae > Sturnira > Sturnira hondurensis. Next base: position 18,121,280 of record NW_028075471.1, read on the forward strand.
GGTGTTTCATAAATTGTTAATATTGAATCTATACTGAAATGATGATATTTTGGATAAACTGTATTAAATGAAATATAATTGACAGTAGATTCTTTTCACTTTTTAAAATGTAGCTAATAGAGAAGCTCAATTCCTCATATGGATTTCATTTTATTTCTGTTGCACGATGCTGGGCTGGCACACAGCCCTTTACTCTCCGGCTGTAACAGTGTCCTCTCCCCTCTCCCTACGCACACTGTGGCAACACTCAAACACTGACTCCAACGTCTCTGTACCTCCACACACATGTTCCTCCCACTTCTGTGACTCTGCCGTGAATCTTTAAGGAGCCAATTCCTATTGAACTTCAAAATTCAGTTCAAGCTAAGAAGCTTTTATAGGCCATCCCACCAAGTCTGGGACAGACATTCTCCCATAGGTTCTCTTCAAGTTTTATACTAAACTCTTTCAGAGCAATCATTATATTGCATTCTAATTTTCCAAGCCCTTAATGATAAGCCAGGTATTTATGGTTTATAGCTAACAGGTACCTTGCAGTTTGATAAGTAATTCACTATCACCTAGATGAATGAATGAATGTGTGAGAGAGATATCATGCAGCTACAACCAGTGACCTGGGAGCTGATTATAAGAGCCTAGGCAGCATCAATGAGGTTTTCTCAGATTTCCAGCCCAGGTGATCAGGAGAATAATGATGCTTTTGTGAAAACAGCCAAGTGAAGGAAAGAGGTATTTCTCAGGAGAGAAGTGCAAGCAAGCACTAGAGGGTAGTCAAGCAGTTCAGAGGGAGTGAGTAAGATTAAGAGGGGAGGGGAAAGGTCCTCAGAACCAACCGTAGTGAATTCCTACATTGAGGAAACGGGGAGAGTGACATTTACTAAGGTCTAGTCTTTGCAATTTCCATGTAGGGTATATATATTAACCCTCAGTTTTTTTTTAAAGAAGAAAACACTGAAGACCAGGGTGGACAAACATTTGAACATTAAAGTCATCCAATCTCTGTCCGCTACACTACAGTCAGGGGTACAGCCAGCCTTAGAGAGAGGCACAGCGTTAGAAGGGAGTTTCAAGTGGCTTAGGAAATTTGAGTATGACAAAAGGATGGGGAAGGTGAAAGCGAATTCCCCCATCTGACATCAAATATCTTCATCCTTCTGCTCTTCCCTCCTTTTCTTTTGAGACTAAGGGCTTGTTCACCTTCTACCTCCTCTCTTGAACCCACGCCTCCACCAGTGATCCACCACTACTCAACCTCTCTACTGACTGGCTCCTTCATTTCAGCCCACAAATACATCTATGTACTCTGACCCTACACAGTCATTTCCAGGGTGCTCTTCTGCTGCCCTAGCACCCAGCCTTCAGCCTCTTTCCCCTGTTCAATTAACATCTCAAAAGGGGTGCTGTCCATGCTTTTACCGCCTACTTGCAACGGTCTGCACTGTGGATTCCAATTCTTCACGATAGAAGAGTAGTTCTTAAACGCGGAAGCCAGTTATAATCCAACGCTTCTCCAAATTAGGGGCAGGGAGGCTGTGGGAGAAGCCTGGAGACAGCGTGTTCAGCAGACAGGCTGAGCTGAGTGGGTGCAGGTGGTGCTGGGACACAGAGAAACACTGTGAAGCCCAACAGACCAGAGGCCGCCTTCCTGTTGTACACTGAAGACCACCCTTAGGTTCAGTGGATAAATGAATCATACAATATTCATTACTTACAATACCCATAATAAAAACCAGCTACCTTTCAAAATTTCCCCCAAAGCTTCCCTGAGGCCATGTCCCCACTGCCCCGCTTCACAGCCTGGTTCTATAACCCTTCACCTCTTTTGTCTTCTCTAAAACACTTTTACTACTTCTACTTGCCCATTCAATGTTGGTAATGCTTAAGATTCCCCTGTGACCTCTATACTTGTATATGCTTCAACTCCACCCATTCCGGGGTTTGTTAGATTGGATCCCCAACAATTACTTCTCTCTATTGTTCATTCCCACCATTAAAAGTCCTTTAGATTTCCTAAAACTCAAGATGTCCAGAACTGAACACTTTTCCTTCAAACCTGCTACTTTCACTCATCAGAAAAAGGTCACTGTCATCTCCTTTGACACTAAGTTGATTACCAAGACCTGGGAATTCTTAGTCTTATATATCTTTCAGATTTATCCCCTTGCTTTTTCTCATCCCCAGGCCATCCATCCCTCATCATTTTTATCCTGCAGTACTTAAGGTGCCTTCTGTGACCATCATAAACATCATTCAAAACAAAAGTCCTCATGATCAATTCACTCCCTTGCTTGCAACCTCCAAAGCCCTCCTGTTTTTAAAGGATACTCTTAAATTCTTTGCTTGGAGTAACAGGCCCTTTGGGCAACTTCCCAGCCTTCTCTTCTGCTGTCTGCCTTCACTAACTCAGCTCTCCTGGCCGCTGTGACTCCAACATACTTTGCTCTTTCATATTTTTCTGTGTTTGCTGTTTTCTCCCTCTTAGATGCTCCCTTTTACTACTTTAATCAATAAACTCTTACAGCCCTGGCTAGGTGGCTCAGTTGGTTGGAGCATCGTCCCATACACCAAAAGGCTGTGGGTTGGATCCCTGATTAAGGCACATGCCTAGGTTTTGGGTTGGATCCCAGGCCAGGGAGCATATAGGAGGCAACCAATCAATATGTCTTTCTCTCTTCCCCCTCCACCCCTGGCCTGCTTCCTCTCTCTCTAAAATAAAAAAAATATATTCTCAGGTAAGGATTTAAAAATTAAAATATGAAAAATAAATTAACTAATTCATTAATAAACAAACTCGTACAAATGCTTTGAACCCTGGTTCAAACGTTACCTTTAGGGAGAGTTTATTCTAGATACTCCAGATGTACTTTATTTTTACACTGGCCAAAGATCAGGTGTATCCTATCATTGCTTGAATAAAACCTAATGTTACTGGGTACTTAGCAGCATTTGGCAAAAATCTGCTGAATGAGTAAATGGATGGATGGATGGATGGATGGATGGATGGATGGATGAATGAATGGATGGATGGATGGATGGATGGATGGACGGAGTGACGAGTAATGGGAGGAAGTGGAGGATAAGCATGGGCAATCATTAACACTGTCTAGAATGTGGCTGCTGTTCAATAAACTGAAGACTTCTTCCCTCTTGCAAGCATGGGAGGTGATCTTTAACAAGTCACATGACCACGCTATTCACAGTAAAAGAGGAATTAAACCACCTGGTGAGATGAAACGAAGGCATAACAGAGGTTCAAGTGCAGGGAGCAAGTGCTAAGAAGGTCAGTATAGTGAATGAGAGGAATCTAAAATTCCAATTAGTGGGACTGGGGAGCCCAGAATGCAGTGCGGTGTATGCAGCATGGTGTTGGGAGCACCACCACCAGCTGTGTCCATCAGCTTGTCTGAAAGAACCGTGGACTCTGTGGAAGAAGGGGCTGGGAGCTGTCAAGGCCAAAGCAGCGGAGGAAGAAGGGGTAAGGACAAGCTGGTAGAGAATGTCCTGCTGAAACGCCTTGTCATGGACACTGTGCTAGGTCTGGGGGAAGCAGACACAGGACAGAGAAGATCAAGTACAGTCAATGCGAGTGACAAGAAGGCTGTGATCAAATGCACAGTTTGAAAGGTCTGGGTAAAACACATACAGTCATCCCCTTATCCGCCAAGAACAGGTTCCAAAATCCCCCAGTGGATGCCTGAAACCATGGTACTACCAAACCCTGTATATAATATGTTTTTTTCTGTACATACATACTTATAATAAAGTTTAATTTGTGAACTAGGCACAGTAAGAGGTCAACAATAATAACATAATAACATAGAACAATTATAATAATATACTGTAAAAAAGTTATGTAGTCTCGCTCTCAAAATACCTCACTTTAGTGCACTTATCCTTTTTGTGATGATATGAGGTGATACAATGTGTACACCATGAGATCAAGAGGAGAGGAGTGATGTGGGCATTGTGACTTAGCATTAGGCTACTATAAGGATGACCTGAACACAAGCAACGTACTACTGAGATATTCAATCTGATAATCAAGAAGGTTACTAAGTAACTAACAAGCAGGCAGTATATATACCATGGAGATGCTGGACAAAGGTAATTCATGTCATTGGCAGGATGGAGGGGGACAGTGCAAGACTTCATCACATTATTCAGAATGGCATGTAATTGAAAACTTACAAATTCTTTATTTCTGTAATTTTCCATTTAATCTATTTGGACCAAGGACCACTATAGTAACTGAAACCATGGATCAGGGGCTACTGTATAGCAAAAACAGAGCAAGGTTCAGGCAAGCTTCTAAAATCAGAGCAAGTCAAAGGGAGAGGACCCAGCCCCCACTGAGTGACACCTAGTAGATAGTAGATAGTCAGTAGACATTTTCCGGTAAGTCAGTCAGTGACTGTATGGGACAGAACGATCTCCACACCCGTGAGTTGCCAGCATCTAATTCTCAAGCTCATTAGAAAATAATCACAGATTAATGGTGTACACCAAGGACACTCCAGACTGTTTGTTTTGACAAGTTTATATTTGACATCGGTCTAACACAGTGATTTTCAACTGGTGTGCCATGGCATTCTGCTATGCCGCAAGACGTTTTAAAACATCCAATTCCTGACTATTCAGTGAGGGGCACTGATCTCTTTTCCCTTGGAGCACAGGTGGCAAACACAAGGCCTGTGGGCCAGACCCAGCCCCACACCTTGTTTTATCCAGCCCGGCACCTTGTTGCTACCCAGGGGCAGCACCGAGCTCTCACTTAACTGTTAAGGAGCAGTTGCATGTATACAGTCCTAAAGTTACATTCGGCCCTTTGAAGGCAACCACAGGGCTGATGTGGCCCCGGTGAAAATGAGTTTGACACCCCTGCCTTAGATTTTCAAATAAGAAGATGACATCAGCCAACACAACAACAGCCATCTGGTATGAATGAATCAACCAGATTGTCAAAAAAATCTATTTTTTGATGTGCCGCAAGAGTTCTAGTAATTACTTACATGTGCCGTGAGACGAAAAGGGTTAAAAACTGCTGTTGTAGCATGATAATACGGGCAATACGTGTAAGAGCTAGAAATACTCAGCTACAGGGTTGTGCAGCTCTGCCAGGACCTGGCATATTATAGAGTCAGTACATTTCTCTTGAATGAATGAATGAATACTACAGTAGGTTCAGTGGATAAATGAATCATACAATATACATTACTTATAATACCCATAATAAAAACCAGCTATCTTTCAAAATCATTACTCAAGGAACAATATTCACTGACGTCAGACTGAACAAGTAGCACGAAATAAAGAGTTAAGGCACCTTGTGTCTCAAAGATTTAGATGATACAAAAGGACAAGCTGGGTGGTGGCAGTGTGTGAAGGTACCTAACTCTGTCACTTGTCATTTGATTCCAGTACATCTGCCACATCAATGCTAAGCTGTCCATCCAATTTGCCTGTAGTCACAGCTCAGAAGTGCTCAGTCTGTTCAGAATGAACTCCCCGTTTGCTGGCTCTTACTTCATAAAGTGCTGGTGTAGCTCGAGTCTCTGAACTGGGAAGGAAACAGAACTGATAAGAAAATTAATACTCTCTTCCCAAATCACATCATCCAGAATAATAAAAGAATGTTAAACGAATAAATCTTAAAATAAATAGCAGAAAAAAACACATTTTACCATAAAGAGCTCTAAGCTCTACTGGTGTTCCTAAGTATTACAGGGTAAGGCAAAAGCTTCTGAGCTAAGTCACCTTTGCTAATGCTACAGATTTGTTCCCCGTCTGAGACAAACACAGATTTGCTATTTTGTTTTTATGTTAAACATTCCTTACTATAAAGAATTTTTCTTTATAAGAGTGGCTATTTTTCACCATTCATTTCCAATTATCTGCCCACTGGATTCCCCTAGCTAACATTTTGGTATTTTGCTTGCAAACATCAATTGCAGAGAAAACCCTTTTTAACAGTAGGTTGGAGAACAGAGACCCAGTCACATGGATGGAAAGCAACAGCGTAACAGGGGGGGATTTCAACCCAGAGCAGGAATGGACACGGGGAAAGGTGTCGAACCCAGGGGCTCCTGGTCACTAACAGCCATGTCTTCAACATTGGTGCACTGTTTATGTTAAGATAGCAGGTTCACAAAAAACTTTCAACTTCTAGAAACAAGTCATTAATCGTGAATGATTTCCAAGTTTTAAAAAGTCAAGTGGAGAGAAAGGTCTTTTGTGCCATTGCTTCTGTTTTTCCAGTAACTGTACTTTGATACATCAAGGACATGGGTGGTTTTTCATCAGTGTGGACTCCTCAGGGGAGCAGAAATCTAAATTACATCGATTTTCATCTTCCCATTTACTAGCACTACCTAAAGAACTCTGGTTAGGGACCTAGGTGTCTCACTTTGTCTCAGGAGGTCTGAATTGGTAACAATCTCTGGATCTTTCTTGCAGTCAAAGCTGGCAAAGTGCAGATGCCTGTTCTATGTGTGACGGGGACCAGTGACATCAGAGTTCTGCCTTCCCTCCGGGTCTGGCTGCTCTCCCGGACCAAGGGGAATCCTCTTGGCCTCAATGTCCCCCTCACCACAGCCCTCGAGGCCTCAGTCTGCTCAGCAGCCCCATCTGCCTGGGGCCTCTTTCTGCAGGGTTCTCTTTCTCCTCTTCCTCATCCTTTTCCTCCTCACAGGGCCAGCCTCTGTGGCTCTTTGAGTTCATCTTCCTGTCAGTCACTTCTATCACTCTATTTCTCAGAATTTTCTCTTCCTATCTTCTTTCAGTTAGTCTCTGTCTTCGCCCCTCTCAGTCTCAGAATTTCTCTCTCCTTTTCTTTGTCCCTCTCTCTCCATCTGGCCACGTGCTGCTCTCAGTTAAGTGGCTGTCACCAGCCAATAAGCAAACGTGGCCCATTGAGTTGGTCACCCTGAGGTAAGACCAGCACACGCAGGATGCCAGATGCAGCCAGCGGGCCCTGATGTTGGGGCAGCTGAGTGGATGTTTCCTGTTTGCTGTGGGTGGGAAGAGTGCCTCTGGGGTCCCCTGGGTGTTGGCAGTGTCAGCCCAGACCACTCGAGAAAGCTGATGGGGTTCACTCCAGACAGGACTCTGCTCGCTGTGTCAGTCAGCGGAGCACTGACACGTGGGGGCTCAGGACCTGTGGCGCTCCTCGCTCTGACCCAGACCGAGGCCCCTTCTGAGGCGGCCTTATGGCCACAGCACCTGCACACCCCAGCCCCAGAGCAGGCATCCCTGCTCCTGCCGCTGCAGAACACCCTCCCCACGTGGCTCTCAGCTCCAGAAGGCCAGGCGCCATCCTGCTGCCTCGGGAAGCGGCAGAGGCCCCACGGGAATGGCTGCGGGCAGAGCCTTGTCAGAACAGAATGAGGACGCTCACCTCTCGGCCTAAAACCCAAAGAACTGA